>NW_006399916.1:2397259-2402546 GCF_000299155.1 Elephantulus edwardii
CATGCTTGGGAGGGTGGAGGGACAACGCAGGAGGGGAAGACCCTCTATGAGATGGATTGATTCGGTGACTGGGGTAATAGGGATGGGTGTGTCAGAGGCGGTGTGGTTGGCGCAGGATAGAGCAGAGTTTAGGGCTGTTGTGCATAGGGTTGCTATGAGTCGGAAACGACTCGACGGCACATAACAACAACAACAACATCATGTTCTATGTTATCCTTGTCATTTATGACACACTTAATTCCATTGCTACATTCACTGTACCAATTCATCTCACTGAGGGTTTCCCTCTCTTTCTCTGACTCCTCACCATTCCAAGTATAATATCCCTTTCCAAGGAATAGCCTTTGCTAACAACATGCCCTAAGTTTATGGTTAAGTGATACAGGAGTATCAATGTATTTTCTTCTGAAAGTCTGAAAAGTTATTTCAAGGGAACTCCTTGTGCTCATGATTTGAAAAGGTTAGCTCCTACATTGATGATAGTTGTGGTAGGTGAGGAAAGGACGGAGGAGAAGCAACAGAAAATCCAAACAGAGGAAGCATAGCAGAGCATGGACCATGAACAGGGCTCTGCTCTCTGTGACTTAGGTTACCATTGAATTTTTCTGTTGTTGTTGGAAGGGGGGGGGGAAACCAACCCAAACACTGAAGTGCTCAAAATGAATCAAGTTTGACATCTTCCCTCAGAACTGAAGAGTCCTAACAAAAACAGCTGGATACGCCTCCAGCTGCCTAATTACTGATTAATATGCATGATTGTTTAATCAGTCCTCCTTATTTTGGGGTGATGACTTTTTAATTATTTCTTTCTCACAGCTGAAGAGGATCTATGTGTGGTTTTGTTGACTTGATAATTATCAACAAGAGCAGAATAAGGATGTCCAGGTCTACGCTCATGAAGACCACAGCCTTGGAAACTTTATGAGCTCTTCTAGTTTACTCTACAGTACAGTGGAGTCACAGCAAGATTACAACTCTAAGTGGAGGATCCAGATGAGCCTGGCTCCAGATGAGCCTGGCTCCAATAGCCTGAAAGTTTCATATAATAACCCTTGTCCTATCAAAACAATGTAAGAAATTCCAGTTAGGGTATATTAGTAAACTTATCAAAGTAGGTAAACTTAAATGTTGGGCACATACTTAAACTATTTTAAATTGAAGCTTTCACATATGACTCAATATAAAAACAGAACAAAACAAACAACCTCAAATTGAGTGTTCCCTTTCCCAGTGGTACACACAGAATTCCTTCCTCATAAAGAGAAGCTTAGTGTTCACTGGACAGGCCAATTAATGGTTAGCAGGAGCTTAGCCTTCTGTGTGATGATTCCTCAGTGCTCTGAGATGCAACAGAAAATAAATCTCCAATCTGCACCTCAAATTTAGATCAAGTGAGTACTACAAGAATAATCAAGATGATAAAAATCTAGAAATTATATTATGTTATATTCTGCCTGCAATGACATTAAAGATTTTTTTAAGACAGAAGAAGTTTAAAACAAATGTCATGCCCAGTGATAGTGTGTGCCTATGCATGCCAAAAGGAACTGTGCACCAAGCACTTTCCATTGCTTGTGGGGAAACAGGATTGAGGTATCCCTGGGGATGTAGGTCCCTCCATCTTTGGGTTATTGCCTCCAAGATTGCTGAGCCATCCCAGGACCAAACAGGAATTTAGTGCACAGAACTTTGGTCAGAGGGAAAGGATTTTTGCAACTCTCTGTGACACAAGGCTGACCTGCGAACCTCTGCATACAGGCTGCCCAAGTGGGCAGTCCTGATCTCCTGCTACACAAGAAACAAAGAGGGACACCAAGCTGCAGGAGAAAAGGTCAGGGGAGTACTCTTCACTGCTTGAAGGGAGATAGGACTGAGGTATCCCTAGGGCTGTAGATCCCTCCATATGGGGCCCTTGCCTCCCTGACTGCAGGACTATCCCAAGGATCAGACAGGACAAGAAATGTTAGTGTGCAGAACTTTGGGCAGAACAAAGGACTTTTTGTAGCTCTCTGTGAGATAGAGGGAGTGCTAATTTGAAGCTTCCTCCATACAAGCTGCTTGAGCTGAAAGGCCTGATCTCTAATATCCTGGCACCCATAAGACAAAGGAAGACATTAAACTCCAGGAGAAAAGGTGTATGAAAAACTGATGGAGTAGAGCACCTGATCTCACACTACTCAGCCACCTTATGTATGAAGGAAGCCTATAGAGTTGGAGTCGGGGGAATACTTCAAGTCGAGATTCCTACAGGGCTGCAGTGCAGAACAGAGTGAACATCAAGGACTTTAGGAAAGGCAAATATTCCTCAAAAGGACTTACAGTGGAGTGAGTAGCTCATCATATTTTAACTTAGCTACTAATTATGAACATTATGAAGTCAAGAACTAAAAAATCTTTTGCAGACACAATAGAAATGATCTAACACTTACAAAGGAAAACTTCACATATATCAAGAAAGCAATAGGCATCTTCAAATATTGTGGGGGGAAAACCAAATAAAGGCTTTTAAAAATGGCAGAGAATATCAGAGACTTCATGAATACTCCAGATTCAAGAAGGCCGATGATAAATGTTGATATGGAGAACTTCAAACAGCTATGAATTAAAAAAACAAATAATGGAATAAACAATGGAAGTCACAAATAAATGGAATAACTGAGAGGTAAAGAACCAGAAAAAAATATTGATGAAGAGTTCTTTAAACATCTGGGAAGAAGGTACAAATAATGGAAGAAACAATGGAAACCAACAGGAAAGCAAATGCTCCAGAGACATGAAGCCAGATGAAATATATTGATGTGGAGGAACTTGCACAAATCTGGAAGAAAATGCAAAAAATGGAAGAAATAATTGAAACTATAAATAAAGAAATACAAAAACTTTAAAAATAATCACAAGATAGAGAGGTTACTGCTAACAGAGTACTAGAAATAACAAAAAAGCATGAAAATGAAATCAAGAAAATTCAGACTGAAATGGAAGTAGTGTCCAAGACGCTGAAGGACAAAAAAGTAGAACAGAAGAGATGGAGTTAGTGAGCTAGAAGATAAGAACATCAATGGAAACATACTAGAAGAAAACTCAGAGATGAGTTGTTGTTGTTGTTGCTGTTATGTGCTGTCAAGTCACCTGCAACTCATAGTGACCCTATGCACAACAGCCCTAAACCTTGCTCTATCCTGTGCCAATCTAATTGTCTCTGACACACCTATCCCCAATACCCCAGGCTCTGAATTAATCCATCTCATGGAGGGTCTTCCTCTCCTGTGCTGTCCCTCCACCCTATCAAGCATGACGTCCCTCTCCAAAGACTGGTCCCTCCTTGCAACATGTCCAAAGTATGTCAGACCAGGCTTCAGAATCCTTGCCTCCAAGGAGCAGCCCAGCTTCACCATCTCCAGATTGAAGCTGTTTGTTCTCCTAGCAGTCCATGTTATGTTCAATACTTCAGCACCACAGCTCAAAGGCATCAATTCTCCTTCTATCATCCCTAGTCATTGTCCAGCTCTCTGATGAATAGCAAGTGGTTACAAAGACCATGGCCTGTATCAGGCACACCTCAGTTTCCAGACTGACATCATTGTTCTTCAGTACTTTAGAGAGGTCTCTAACAGCAAACTTTCCCAACTCAATATGTCTTTTATTATCCTGGCTGCTGGTGCCACGAGTGGTCATAGTAGAGCCAAGACCATCTATCACAACATTGCCAATTGGCTCAGTGGTGAGAATCTTTGTTTTCTTGATAGTGAGCTTCAATCTATATTGAAGACAGCAGTCTTTGACCTTCCACAGCAAGCGCTTCAGGTCCTCCTCAGTTTTAGAAAGCAGGGTTGGGTTATCTGCATAACTCAGACTGTTGATGAATCTTCCTCCAATTCTGATGCCACATTTTTTCTCATAGAACCCAACCTCCCAGATAATCTGTTCTGCATATAGATTGAAAAGATATGAAGATAGGACACATCCCTGGTGAACACCCTTCCCAATTTTGAACCATGCAGTGTTCCCTTGTTCAGTTCTGATGACAGCCTCCTGGTCCAAGTAAAAGTTTTGCATAAACACAATCAAGTGTTCTGGGATTCCAGTTCTTCTCAGAGTTAGCAACAGTTCAGTGTGGTCTGCACAGTCGAACACATTTACATAATCAATAAAACAGACATAGTCTCTGGTGGCCTAATGGCAAGAAGCTGTGATGCAAGTCCAAAGGCACTCAGTTTGAGGACACCAGCTGCTCCGTGGAAGAGGGATGGGAAATCTTCTCCATATGATTAACTGCCTCTGGAAACCCGCCAGAAGGTGAACTATGGGTGGGTTTTGACTCGATGGTAAACAACAATTCAGAGATTAAACATAAAGAAAATGAAGAAAACATTAGAATCATGTGGGATTACAAAAAAAACCCACAAAAAAACCCAACAAACAAAACACCACATATACATGATTAGAATTCCAGAATATGAGACTGAAAAGGGAAATCAATGAGTAAATTGTGAAAGAGGTACTAGAAGAAAACTTCCCAGTATTGTGAAGAATGAGGAAATCCACGTTCAGAAAACTCAGTGAACCCCAAGTAGTCTAGACCCCAAAAAGAGAAACATCAAGGCGCATCATAGTGAAATTCTCCAAAATAAAAGATAAGGATATAATATTGAAAGTAGAACAAGAAAAACAAAAAGTCACCTACAAAAGAAAAAGCAATCAGATTAAGTTCTAATTTTTCAGCAGAAACCATCTGAGCAAGAAGATTGCATAAAGAGAAAATTGAAAGAAAGCAATTGTCAACCCAAGATCCTGTGCCCAGCAAAGCTCTCCAGTAAATATGAAGGAGAAATGACATCCTTTGGAGAAAATAAAGAAGCAATTTGTGAAAATAAGACCAAAACTACAAGAACTTTTAAGAGAAGTCCTTCACACAGAGACACCAAAGAAAAATAGATGGACCATAGTTACAAGAAACAACAACAAAAGAAACACAGCAAAATGGCAATGGTAAAATCTGGCCTGCCAATAATTATACTTAGTGAATGGACTTAATACACCAATCAAAGGAAAAAGAGTATCAGAATGGATAAAAACCAAAGTCCATCAATATGTTGTCTACAAGAGACACAACTGATAAATTAACAGAAAGATCAAGGGAGCTCTGGTGGCCAAGTGGCAAGATGCTGCACTGCAATCCCAGAAGTATGTGGTTCAAATCCACCAGATGCTCTGCTGGAGAAGGAGGGGACAACCTCCTCCTGTACCAGTCAGATCTGATTTGATGGTACATGTAAAAATAATACAA
>NW_006399916.1:2402646-2406436 GCF_000299155.1 Elephantulus edwardii
CCAACACCATTTGTTAAAAAGGCTGTCATTTCCCCACCTAACTGATTTCATCTCCTTGTCAAAAATCAGTTGACCATAAATAGATGGGCTGATTTCCGGGTTCTCAATTCTATTCCACTGATCTATGTGTCTGTCATTGTACCAGTACCATGGCCCGGGGCCGCAAGAAGGCCTCAGCCAACATCTTCCAGGAGGCCGAGCTGCTCCAGATCCAGGGGCTCTTTCAGCTCAGCGGGGACCAGCTGGCTGAAGAGTGAGCACAGATCATCTGGGAATATGCGGGGGACCACCACGTGGCGGAGACCTTGAGGCACCTGCGCAGGAAGAAGCCCCCACGCCCAAGGGCACTGGGCCACGCTCCACCCCTGCAGCCAGCTCAGAGTCCCAGGCCGTGCTCTCCGCTTGTCGACCCAGAGAGTAATAATGCTGTGGAGTCAGCCGCCAGTGAGCAATACGCTAGGAAGACGAGCACGAGAGTCCGCCAGAACTGGAGGAAGCCGGGCCCCTCAGGCTATCTCCATAAGATCAGACACTGATCCAGGAATGTCGGTATCTTCTCCAGGAATCATAGGGACTTCTGCCTGGTGAGTGAAGAAGAGAGACGTGAGGCAGGTGGCCAAGATGGGTAAAGCAGAGAACCCACTGCTAGCCATCTGCCCAGCTCAGAGGAGGGCTGGTGGCTTCCGCTGGGCGTCGCAGCCTGAGGCCCACTCCTCACCACACTGAGAAGAAACCCCAGCAGCTCCTGCCTCAGCCCTTCTGGGTCTAACACTGCACCCGGGCTGCATGAGATTCCCCTGGGAGGTGAGAGACAAGCATGAAGACTCAGCACGGCACCACTCTCGCTACTAACCCTCCTGTCACTACTGTAAGGTCTAGCAGCCCGACCCACACCTGCCCCTCATCAGGCCAGCACAGCACAAGGACACTGTTGTAAATGGCAAATAAAGACATGTATGTCACAATACATACATACATACATACATACATACATACATAAATCATGAGCATGAAATAGCTGGCTTACATGCTTTCATGAATGTAGGTATTACATGATTGTAAGATGAAAGTTAATTTTTCAAATATGAAGGTTAATGGCTAGAAAAGCCAGAGTGTGGTCTGTGATGTTAAATATTTATTGTTTAAAAGGATTTTCCTAGCCATTGAGTTTGACTCTGCCATATGGATAGGTGGCAACATCTGAATGGGGAGTATTGGTTTATACACAAGAGAATAGCTAGACCTACGTTAAATTGAATAGACTCAATAGTTGAAACTGAGAATTTCACTACCAGCCAAGAAGCAGCAGAGAATGTAGTGTGAATATCCTTCATGGACAAAGATTCCTGCACCATTAATACCAGGGCCTACAGGAATTGCAGCTGCAGCAGAGAACGAGAGACTTGACATGAGACAGAGCTGACCTTGGGACTGTTTACTCAGTTTGTTGAAGGGTTGTTGAGGAGATGTCATAATTGGCAGGACTAAGAGAATCCAGAAAGAGTGCAAAAGGTCATTGCAAAGATGAAAAAAGAAGAAAATACCAAAATGGATGCCAGAAGGGACTCTGAATATTGCACTGGAGCATAGAGAAACCAAAGCAGGAGGAAGAAATCAAGACATTAAGGATATGAACAGGAGATTTCAAAGGGCTGCGTGACAAGACAAAGTAAAGTATTATAATGAAATGTGTAAAGAGCTGGAGTCAGAAAATCAAAGGGGCCGAACTTGCTCAGCATTTCTTAAGATCAAGGAACTGAAGAGGAAATTCAAGCCTCAGGTTGCAATGCTTAGGGATGCTTTGGGCAGAATATTGAGTAATCCCGCAAGTATTAAAAGAAGATGGAAAGAGTATACAGAGTCATTATACAAAAAGGAATTGGCAGACACAGAAGAACTCAATGAAACAATATATGAGCAAGAGCCTATGGTGATGAAGGAAGAAGTTCAGACTGCTTTGAAAGAACTGGCTAAGAATAAGGCCCCGGGAATTGATGGTATACCAATAGACATATTTCAACTAATAGATGCTGCCCTAGATGTGCTCACCAAGTTGTGCCAAGAAATTTGGAGACCAACCACTTGGCCAACTGACAGGAAGAGATCTATATTTGTTCCCATTCCAAAGAAGGGTGACCCAACTGAGTGTAGAAATTGTCAAACAATATCATTAATATCACATGCTAGCAATATTCTGAAGATTATCCAGAAATGACTGGAACAGCACATCAACAGAGAACTACCAGAACTGCGGCCTAGGTTTAGAAGGGGTCGTGGTACTAGGGATATTCCAGAAGAATGTCTATCTTTGTTTCATTGATTACACCAAGGCATTTGACTGTTTGGATCATAAACAAACTGTGGCTGACTCTGAGAGGAATGGGAATCCCAGAACACTTGATTGTGCTAATACGAAACCTATACTTGGACCAGGAGGCAGTCATCAGAACAGAGGAGGGAAACATTGCATAGTTCAAAATTGGGAAGCACCAGGGCTACATTCTTTCTCCATACCTTTTCAATCTTTATGCAGAACAGATTATCTGGGAGGTTGGGCTCTATGAAGATAAATGTGGCATCAGGATTGGAGGAAGAATCATCAAAAATGTGCGTTAATCAGATGACACAACCCTGCTTGCTGAAACTGAGGAGGACCTGAAGCACTTGCTGTGGAAGGTCAGGGACTAAAGTCTTGCATCATGATGGATGGTGAAGAGATTGAGATTGTTCACAGTTTGGGTTTACTTGGATCCACAGTCAACACCCTTGGCATGAGCAGGCAGGAAATTAAAAGACATATTGCGATGGGAAAGTCTGTGGTTAGAGACCTCTCTAAAGTACTGAAGTACAATGATGTCAGTCTGGAGACTAAGGTGCACCTGATACAAGCCATGGTCTTTGCAATCACTTGCTATGCATCAGAGAGGTGGACAATGACTAGGGAAGATAGAAGGAAAACTGTGATGCTGGAGAAGAATATTGAATATACAATGGACTGCTAAAAAAATGAACAGGTTTGTCCTGGAGAGGGTGAAGCCGGGCTGCTCCTTGGAGGTAAGGATTCTGAAGCTTTGTCTGACATACTTTGGACATGTTGCAAGGATGGACCAGTCCTTGGAGAGGGATGTCATGCTTGTGAGGGTGGAGGAACAGCACAGGAGAGGCAGACCCTCCATGAGATGGATTGATTCAGTGACTGAGGTAATGGGGATAGGTGTGTTGGAGATGGTGAAATTGTCACAGGATAGGGCAGAGTTTAGGGCTGTTGTACATGGGGTCGCTATGAGTCACGGATGACTTGATGTACATAACAACAACAACAACAACAACAACAATAAGAGCTTTTTAGGGAGATATGGTGGCCTAATGGCAAGAAGCTGTGCAGCAATCTCAAAGGCACACAGTTTGAGGCCACCAGCTGCTTGACAGGAGAAGCATGGGCAATTTCCTGCCATGCAATTAACTGCCTCTGAAAGCCCACCAGAGGGTCAACTATGGTTCAGTTCTAACTCTATGGTAAACAACAACAAGAGCTTTGTAACACTGGCAAAAATTCATGAAGCTGAAGTTCGAGGTACATGCAAACACATTTCAGAAGGTCAACATGAATTATGGCCTTTTTAAGTTTTTTTATTATTAAATTTTATTAGTTTTAATGAACATTTACAGGGATTTTGGGTTTTCATTCCTTCATTGCTGCACCATTCTCTCTACCCTCCTCCCCAGTTTGTTCTTCTTCCCCCACCATCCGATTGTCTGTTTTAATTGTCCAATTGCCACAGTGCTTGTC
>NW_006399916.1:2416911-2430905 GCF_000299155.1 Elephantulus edwardii
GGAATGGCAAAGGACACACTGACAAAGGAGATTAATCAGAACTGACTTTGACAAGCACTGTGGCAATTGGACAATTAAAACAGACATTCGGATGGCGGGGCAAGAAGAACAAACTGGGGAGGAGGGTAGAGAGAATGGTGCAGCAATGAAGGAATGAAAACTTAAAATCCCTGTAAATGTTCATTAAAACTAATAAAATTTAATAATAAAAAAAATTGACAAACCATTGGCAAACTTAACAAAAGTAAAAAGGAGAAGAGACAACTCGGTTAAGAAATTATATAGGTGACACCACGACAGAACCAGAGGAAATTAAATCTATAATATCACAATACTAAGAAAAGCTATATTCAAATAAATTTGAAAACTTAGAGGAAAAGGACAAATTCTTCTCATGCTCTACCCAAACACAGTCAGATGTAGAATACTTAAAGAGATCCATCACAAAAGAAGAAACTGAGCAGATCTTAAATAGACTCCTGCACAAAAAAACATCCTGGACCAGATGGCTTCAGAGATGAATTCTACCAAACATTCAGAGATTTATCACCAATTATACCTGACTTATTTCAAAATATAGTAAAAGAGAGAACACTCTCCAAGACATTCTATGAAGCAAGCGTAACATTAATACCAAAACCAGGCAAAGATATTACGAAAATAAAAAACAACACCCAAAACAGACAAAAAAAACCCCAATGTCTAGATCAATATCTCTTATGAATATAGACGCAAAAATCCTTAACAAAATCATAGTCAATAGAGTCCAAACGCACAGTTATGCATGGATGGTTCAAATAATAAATGATGGAGAGGATGTGGTGAGATAGGAATTCTTATACATTATTGGTGGGATTGTAAAACGATACAACCACTCTGGACGGCGGTTCAGTAATTCCTCAGAAAGATGAACAATAGAATTTCCGTATGACCCAGCTATTCCGCGCGACATTCGTTCTGCAGGCCGCGCAGAGTGGGTGTAAAGGAGCCTGACTAGCAGAAAGCTGGGCAGCTAAAGGGTCTTGGAATATACCCTGAGAAAACGAGAACTGAAGCACAGAGACTTGTTCATAGCAGCTGTATTCACCATAGCAAGAACATGGAAACAGCCCAAATGCCCAATCACAATGGAATGGATTGAAGAATTATGGTACATTCACACAATGGAATACTATGCAGCATGCAGGAGCAATGATTTTGTAAATTACTACCTAACATGGGAGGGACTAGAGAGAACTATGCTAAGTAAAATAACTCAGTCTCTTAAGGACAAATACTGTATTGTTGTTGTTATGTACCGTCGAGTCGCTTGCAAATAATAGTGACCCTATGTACAACAGCCCTAAACCCTGCTCTGCCCTGTGCCAATTGCACTGTCTCTGATACACCCATCCCGATTACCCCAGTCACTGAATCAGTCCACCTCATAGAGCGCCTTCTCCTCCTGTGCTGTCTCTTCACCCTTCCAAGCATGATGTCCTCCAAGGACCTGTCCCTCCTTACAACATGTCCAAATTATGTTAGAAGGAGCCTCAGAATCCTTGCCTCCAAGGAGCCAGCTGGTTTAACCCTCTCCAGGATAAATCTGTTTGTTTCCTAGCAGTCCACGGTACCCTCAATACTCTTCTCCAGTACCAGAGCTCAAAGGCATCAATTTTCCTTCTATCCTCCCTAGTCATTGTCCAACTCTCTGATGCATAACAAGTGATTGCAAAGACCATAACCTGTATCAGACAAACCTTAGTCTCCAGAGTGACACCACTGCTCTTCAGTACTTTAGAGAGGTCCCTAACACCAGGCTTTCCCATAGCAATACGTCTTTTCATTTCCTGGCTACTGATCCCAAGAGTGTTGACTGTGGAGCCAAGCAAATTAAAGCTGTGAACAATCTCAATCTCTTCACCATCCATCCTGATGCTACCAATTGGTCCAGCGGTGAGAATCTTTGTCTTCTTGACATTGAGCCTCAATCCATATAAGGCTGCAGTCCTTGACCCTCTGCAGCAAGTGCTTCAGGGGCTCCTCAGTTTCAGGAAGCAGGGTTGTGTCATCTGCATAACACAGATTGTTAATAGATCTTCCACCAATCCTGATGCCATATTCCTCCTCATAGAGCCCAGAATCTCGGATGATCTGTTCTGTATGCAGGTTGAAAAGATACGGAGACAGGACACATTCCTGGCATACGCCCTTCCCAATTTTGAACCATGCAGTGTTTCCTTGCTCTGTTTTGATGACTGCCACTTGGTCCATGTATAGGTTTCACATTAGCACGATCACGTGTTCTGGGATTCCCATTCTTCTCAAAGTCAGGCAGAGTTTGTTATGATCCACATAGTTAAACGCCTTTGCATAGTCAATGAAACACAGACATTCTTCTTGCATTTCCTGCTTTCAGCCAATATCTGTGTAATATTAGCTACAATATCCCTAGTACCACGACCCCTTCTAAACCCAGCCTGGACTTCTGGCAGTTCTCTGTAATACTGTATAAGACCATTATTGTAATATGAGTATGAGGGAGAAGAGGGGATGTTTACTCATAGGGTCACACAGTTTGATGGGTGGAGGGAGGGATGTATAAACAAAAGTGGAAAGATTTATAAACAATGTATGTAAAACAATATTAAAATAATAAAAAGAACTGCACTCCTTAAGGTTTTCAGTAGCTAATTTTTCCCAAGGAAATCACCAACCCTTTCTTCTGAGGCACCTCTAGATTAGTAGTTGAGTGCTTAACCATTTGTGCTTTTAAGGAACTCCTTTCTGAATACTTTTGCTGTTATGTGCACAGTCTTTTACCACTGGTTCAACAGTGCTTTTAAAAAAAAAAGATAATATTACAAATAGCATTTGCATTTCTAAATTGAAAGGGCAGAGCACTACTCTCTAGGGTATTTTATTTGTTAAAACTGGTGCTCTTCTAGGTGAATGACACTCTATCTGTGAAATCCCCAGTGTAGCTGAATGGCATGTCTCTTGGAGGATTTCACACAGGGAGTGAGCATGAAAGTGCCTGATCCCAGCCCTGCTGGCTTTCCCTTGGGGATCTCTGTTGCAGCAAGATGGTTGGTAGAAGCTTGACTATTTCTAGATGTCTCAACACAGTTCCATACTTATTTGTTCACTTCCATGCTACTTAGAACAAAATTCCTCACTAGGGAACACAATACCACAAGTGCAGATTATTTCCCAGCCTCCATTGCTTGGTACCTGCTCACCATTTGCCTCCCATTTCATTACTACTCCTCTTTCTTGTTGTTCTTGTTTATGTTAGTGGCAAGAGAATAAGTAATTACACTTCTGCAGAAAGCATTTTGCTAAGCATTTCACGTACATTTTATTCTTTTGTCATTCATTAGAATGATGATTCTATTGCCTCCCCTGTAAAGTAGCTGTTATGCCTATTTCACAAATGTAAAAACTGGAACTCAGAGAAAGATTAGTCAGTTGACAAAGGATAAAGAGTAGGTGACAGACACAAAATTTGGACTCAGGTTCAGCTATTTTCACAGCCAACTTGCTGGTGGTGTCTGTTGCTATAGAATCAAGCCTAATTCATAGTCACATACAAGAGCAAACAAAATGTTACCTAGTGGAAATACTACGGATCACAAATGGATCTGCAAATGAACATGAGGTCAGTGCAGGATTGTCCCTAGGATGCCATCATCAGGAACTCATTCAGTGGGCATCCAACAACTATACTGCAAAAAGCATAAATAGAGAGTAATAGGCCAAGAAAACAGCACTTAGACAGAGGATGGTAGAGAAACACTCCACGGTTTTGAGGTCAGAGAACAAGTCTCATCAGGTGAGTAAATGGACCATCCCATTTCCCTGGAAGACAAGTGCTTATCTGTTCCTTTTCATTCGCCAGACAGAATTAGAGACCCATCATTATCCTTTCTAAGATTTTTTAGTGAACTTTGGGAGGAAAATTCCCAATGCTAAATATCCAGCTAAATATATTCAGAAAGTCATTTGGGAATACTTAGAACTATGGAAACCCATTTCCATGCTTTGACTCTAGTAGGAAGGAACATATCTTTGCAGCCCGCATCTCTTAGAACAAGCAGGTCTAAGACAATGGTCTCTTTGGTGGCCCAGGTGTGGAAACTGTAGTCTATGAAACTGAGAAAGTGAGAAAAGCTAGCAAACCAGAAACCTTGAGCACACTTATAGAAATAAGACTGAATATCGGTAAAGTGTGAGAGGTTTATAGAACTGTCAGTAAAACACAGAATTCATTCGGGAAATCCATTTCCTAATCTGTACTGCCCCCTAGGTCCTAGGGCCATGGGATGAGGAAGTAGAATGTATACAGCATAATAACTTTGGGAGTTCGCCAAAGTGCTATGACGGGATTCTACTCTTTAAGACTGAGGAAAAGCTGTAGACCAGCTTTTCATAGGAATTAAATGGAAAGTATTCTGAATTTTCTACTCAGTGACTTGCAACCTGACTTCCTACAAAGCTTTCTGAGAACTAGCAGAGAACACAAGAACTTAAGAGACCCCACTTTCAACCAGTAATGCTTCCATCTTTCACCGAGAGCTCCTCATTTGTAAACTGGTACAAGGCCCTTGACATCAACTATCTTTAATCCCCATGAGCACATATCACAAGAGACATTGTACCATTTTACAGACAAGAAAACTGAGCTTCTTGTCACCCAGTAGACACAGCTAGTGAGAGGCCAAGTCAGAATCCAAGTCCAGAGATGCAAAATTCTAGAGTGCAAACTTTGGCTAAGAGTAAAAACACCAAACAAAGCTGAGTTGGAACTGATTCATTACTGACCTCCAGCAGGTTTTTGAAAACTGTAAATGGCATTGGAGACACTTACCCATCTTCCTCCCAAGAAGCTGCTGGTGGATTCAAATCTCCAGAGAGGGATTGCTGCCTTTGTGTGAGCAGCACAGTGCCCTACAGTCTGCGCCACCAGAGCTCCCCCAGTTTGTAGTGAGCAACTCTGAAGAAATTTCTCTTTGCTAGGATTCACCACATTTTTGGAGACTGAAAAGCTGGATGGTGAAAGTTAATATCAAGCAGATGTAAACTGTTCCCCTAAAGGACTGAAGCTGCAGGAATCACCTTTTCCAGAGGCATCAGCCTTCATTGTTAAAAAGCTGTGCCCTGTTATTAGTTTTTAAAATCAGTACTTTTTAAATGGAAACAACTTGACCAAAAATTTGTCACAGAATTTTGAGACCCATTAAAACAAGTTTAATGAGAAAAAAAAAAAAAAAAGCTGTGCCCTGAAACTACTAGCCTCCCTCTGGTTATTAAAAAAAAAAAAGACAACAACAACCAAAAAAACCAAACAAACAAACAAAAATCACCTAGTGAGAGGCTAGTGCTGAGAGGAGCAGAGAGGTACAGAGTTAGGAGCAACATCTTTTTTTTTTTTAAAGCCGAATTAACCAATTTTATTTTGAGTTCGAACCTGGGCTCCCGCGTGCTGACACAGCAGCATCCACCCGAGAGCCAGGAGCAACATCTTACAGCCACTGATACACCTCTGGCTCTCTATCCAGTGATCTCAGGCACCCGTGGCAGGGATAAACCCAGGCACCAGATCCGACTGGCATGCTCCAGTGTGGGTTCCAAAGCTTCTGGTTCACTGCAAACCTTCCAAGGCAGAAGGCAGCAAGGCCTCCTGCAACGACAACAGCCTAGCCAGGAATTTACACACACACACACACACACACACACACACACACACACACACACACCGCCCCTTTACTGTCTAGACCTGTAACATCAAGATTCCTTCCTTGACATTTTGCCACTAAAGCATCCACCTATATAATGTTCTAGATTATAATTTCCACTTCAGATCTAATAATCCTATTGCGCTTCTCTGTTCCTTATCTCAGTTGACTCTAGGAGTCCCATGGTTATATTTACTCTTCTTCACCAGCTCTGATGAGGATGTTGTTGTTACATGCCATCAAGTCAGAACTGAACCATAGCTGAGCCTCTAGCCAGTTTTCAGAGGCTTGTAAATCATACAGGAGGAGACTTCCCATCCTTCTTCCACAGAGGAGCTGATGGACTCAAACTGTATGCCTTTGAGATTGCAGCATAGCTCCTTACCCTTAGGCCACCAGAGCTCCTGACCATTTGTGCTTTCCACACCTCCTGCAACAAAGACAATGAAGGATGGCTATAAAGGCTGCAGAGGGTCTAGACCTCCAGACCTGGGTCAGAGAGGACATCCACAGACCTCTGGGGTGGAGGCTGCTAGTGGGTAAGCATGACCCAAGCATTCGGGACACTTGGACTTCGCCTACTTTGATCTAAGTGTACTGCTCAGGCTTGTCTTTGTAGGTATCTCATTACATCATGCTAATAAAGTTCTGGTTGCACAGTGATAAGGAGCTGTGCTGTCAACCCAAAGGGACTTGATTCAGATCCCCCAGCTGCTCCATGGAAGAAATATAAGCAATCTACTCTCATGGGATTTATTGCCTCAGAAAACCCACTACAAGGTCAGCTTTGTGATGGTTCTCATTCGACAGCACATAACAGGTGAATTTGATTGAATAGATGAGTTGGGCACAGGATGCTAACAAAGATGGTGTTCAAATGTCCTACGGACCTTCTAGATGAGGGGTGAAAGCTTTCAAGTTCCCACTGGTGTGTTATTGTTGGCCCTTTGCTGCTTAGAAGGTGCCCCTCTGTCTCTCATACCTAACAGGGACAGTGACATTGGACTCTCATTTAAGAACTTCTCCAAACTTTCACCTTCATGGTCAATCTTTACGATGGCTGTTGCTTAACATAGAACACCATGATGAGGCTCTGTGGCAAGTGCTTCCCATGTGCTCATCACAGTCCTAGCGGGGCCCATAGGTACCATTCCTATTCAAGTTTGAAAGGAGTCCCTCTGTGATTAACCTCTCCAAAGTTTGAACATGCTCAGAGGCACCTTTCAAGAAAGGTCTTTCATGTAAAGAAATAAGCCACTGGTTTATCTGGCATGGCACATTTCTACCCAGACACACGTATATGGTCACTAAGAGATGGAATAAATAGTTCCCTAGACTAGTACCTGAGAAGCACTTCTGAAGAACTAAAGAGAAGTTTGTTCTGGGAAGCAGAGCGGTGTCCTTGAAGGAAAGGGACCAGGAATTCCAGATCTAGTAGTCTTTGCTTTCAAACAGTACCTATTCTAAGGAGCTCTAACTGTGTGACTGAGCCTCCATTTACCTTTGGAGCATGTGACATCGACAGACCTATTCCAATTGTCTAGATACCTATGAGGATCTAGTGCCAAAGTTTTCAAGCAAAATAACCGTATCTTTACACACCAGCCTCCTGTTATTTGGCTTGACTTACTCATCTCTTCTTAAAATTCCATCTTAAATTGCACTCCTGCTGACCTCTGTGACTGTCCCAGTCTGGGGTAGGATGTCACGTGCTCCTGTGCCCATCACTCCTGGAGGCTGTGAAGTCCTTGGCTGCTGCTACAACTCTGAAGAGAATTCCTGTTACTATGGAAACACAGGTGCATGAATTACTATGTCTTTGAAACTGGCTGAGAAAAAGTGCCAATTATTTATAACTAAACCCAAAGAGTTGTGGTTTTTAACTCAGTGAATTTAACTCAGCAAATATTAAAGATTATTTGAAGCTGATATACAAGTAATGTGTCCTAGAACACTTAAATTCTAAGTAATTGAGTTTTCTGTTTTCTCCAATCAGCTATTCTCCTAGAATCCAAATAAAGTAAATAATGTTCAGTGATTCAAGAAATTGTGTTGATGAATACAACATTGCCTTACAGGCAAAAATGTCATCTCTTCCCAAGGACTGACCACTTTGGTGATCTAGTTTTCTCTTCAAAACCAGGTTCTCTAAACACTCAGTGTCAACTGCATTTTCTTACTTGTCAAAGCGTAATCCAGTGTTTTCTAAGGTCAAATCTAGCTCTTGCTGAGCATACATACATAGGCCATTCACAATGGCAAGAGATTCACTGCTAAGCCAAAGACAAGTTCAAAGTGCCAGCTGCTCCATGAGAGAAAGATGGGCAATCTCCTCCTGTATAGTCTACAGTCTCCAAAAACCCACTGGAGGCTCAGCTGTGAGTCAGTCCTAACTGCATGACACAGGACAGCAGCAACAACAGTCTAAATTCTGACTGCTAAGGAAAACTGAGCAGTATATCCATCCTCCTCAGTTAACAGATTAAGAAACTGAAGCACAGAAGTCAGTATTCTGCCTTAGATTACACAGTAAGTAGCAGATCTATGCTTTACATCCAGCTCAGCATGATGGAATTTGCATCAAGGTCATTAGCTGGGATCACTAAACTTTCAGAGAGCAATTAAAAAAAGCTGTTTCTCTGGGTTAATAAAAGAGTAATAGAAAAGATGATCTGGTTCTGATACAATCCTGTTCCAGTGACTTCACCATTTTTGAGGTGCCCAGTTCTCCATGGTCGTGTCTTTTGACTTTGCTTCTATTGCTTTTGGATTCTTTCTTTGGTTGTTAAAAATGACAGCAAATACAACTCTGTGAATGCAACACATACCTTTCTCTTATCCTAGTTTGCATTTACTTCCTGTCATACCCACCACAGGCCAGATCAGAACAGCTGCCTTTCAACTCTGCTTTTGGCTTTAGAAGTCAGATGGACATGTGCTACTGGTTTATGAAGATTCAGACTACTTCAGCCAAAAGTGGTTGCTGTCATGTGCCATAAAGTCAGAATCAACTCTCAACAGACACTCCAGCTACTGTAGACACATAACAGGGTTTCAGAGACTGGAAATAACACAGATGGTTGACCATCTTTCTCCTGCAGAGAAGCTGGTGTATTCGAACCACCTGCCTTTGGGTTGGCAGTATAACTCCTTATTACTGGACCACAAGAGTTCCCAAGTGGGTAAAGATATTTAAATGGATGGTGATCTCACTCAGACAACTGGAGCATTTCTATCTAAATTACTTCACCTCATTATTTTGGCCTCTTGCAGATGAAAACAATGACTCCTACTAGAGTGCTGGCGACTCCCTAGTGAGGAAGTTCCACCAGGATCCCATTTACATAGAAGTTTCCACCCTCCAGAGAACAGAGTCCTACCTAGAGTTGCTCCTTCATCAGTGTTCAGCTACACACAGTACAGTCCATCATTATAAGCAGAAGTGGCCTATTTTGGTGAATGGCTGTCAGGCTTTCAAAGGACAGGTTATCCTGAATACTATATTTCTTTCCTTAGATGCCCCACACACTGGAGACAGTGAGCAGACATAATTAACCTCTATCCAGGAATCTCAGCACATTGCATTTCCACCTGACCACCAGTACTTCCACATTTTCACCTTCTCCCTCTGGACTCTGATACAAATCAGCAGCTCAGAGGATCAGTATGATGTGTTCTTCCAACATTCCTCAATGTGGCTTTGAACAAGCAAGTTAGAGTTTCATCCATGTCCTACCACTTTTCACTCAAGTCAGTGGTTTTATGTAGGTTATTGATAGGGCCTCATAATAATCCTGCTACTAAGGATGTGAATGGCATCTGCCAACTACAAGCTCTAGTTCTTTAGTGCTATTGTGATGTGCTGGGTGTCCAGTCAGGTCAGAGTTTTTCATCTGAATGGTGACTGAGGCCGCAGGATGTGAGCCAGATCACAGGAGGCATCTCTTCCTGTTTAGTGTGTATCTATAGTGTGTCCAGGGGTGGGGCACCAAGCCTAGGGCAGAGTTTCTGCTGACCTCAGAATAGCCCAGGATAGGTGACCTGAATAGAGATGGTGTCTTTGCCAATCTAAGTGATTGGTGCAGGCAGGGATCCCAGTCCCAGATGGCCAGTGCAAAGAAACAGTCACCACTGAGCTGAGCTGTCAAGGGATGACACACTCTGTCAAGGGCTCACTGTCCAAATGTGTCTGCAGAGTGTGTCTGGTAAGAATGTACATTAAGAGAGAAGGTCTCCACTCAGAGTACGTGCCCCCCTAATCTGAGGGCTGACTGTAGGCCAGAAGTAGCACAGTCAGCAGAATCCCAGTACTTCTGTCTCCTATACTTTGATAATATGATCAATATTTACCTCAAATTAGTGGGAAAGAGTTGTGCTGCCAATCCAAAGTCAAGTGGTTCAAATCCACTAGCATCTCCATGAGAGAAAGTTGGGCAGTCTCCTCTCATGCAAATTATAGCCTCTGAAAACCTATGGGAAGGTTAGCTAGGCGTCGGTTCTGACTTGACAGCATTTAACCACATACATATGTACATGTGGGGGGGGGGGCGGAGAGAGAATGAATACTTGATGGTGGAGTCCACAGAGAGCTATGCTACTAACCCACCTTTCTGGCAGTTCAAAACCACCAGCAGCTCCAAGAAAAATGGCAAGTCTCCTCCCCTGTGATTTACAGCTTCTTGAAAACCTCTTGGAAGTAAAGAGTTTTCAGTTTATATTTAAATACAGAGCAGATGATCAAGATAGAGGTCAAGGTAGAGGTTGAGACCGAGATAGATACAGAATAGATAAAGAGTTGTTGTGTGCCATGAAGTTGGAACCAACTCATGGCTGACCCTACAGTGGGTTTTTAGAGGCAATAAGTCGCACAAGAAGAGATTGCTCTCCTTTCTCCTATGGAGAAGCTAGTAGATTAGAGTCACGGTCCTCTGGAATTGGAGCGCAGTTTCTTAACACTAGACCACCAGAGCTCCCTAAGATAAAGAGAGAAGAGAGCTAGAGAGCACAGAACTAGGGAGCTCTTGTGGCTAATCCACTGAAAGGTGCACTGCTACAGTAAAGACTAGTTCTCCCCGGCAGTGTGAATCCACCAACCATTCCATTGGAAAAGAACAGGCAAACTTTTCTGATGTGATTTACAGTCTTAAAAATGCCCTGTTGTGTCAGTTGCAAATCATTTCTGACTAAACAGCAATGACTAACTGATGGATACTTAAGCTCATACAATATGTGTTCTATCACAAAACTACTGCCATCTCTATCAGGAAATGGAGGCATTTGGCTGGTTTCAGCATGCATTAATTTGCCTTTCCATCCTACAAGTTATTTTGCTCAGTTAATGGCTCGTCTTTCTGAAACATTAATTCTTGGATCCTTGTTAATGTTCTACTTGGCTTTCAGGAAGTAGAAAAGGGTGACTCAGACCAAGTAGTGCAAGTAACCCATGTCCAGTGGTTTATTTGAAAAGGATACTCCAAAACTTCATTCCCATCACCAGTTACCATCATGGTCAAAGAGAGAAAGACCCTCAAACAAGTGGATTGACACAGTGCCTGCAGCTATGGCCTCGAGTGTATCAGAATGATGAGGATAGCACAGGATAGGGGAGGGTTCAGATCAGTTGTTCAAAGGTCCTCTCTGAATCATACTCAACTTGACAGCACCTAACAACAAAACAGTAACTCTAAAACTGGGGAGCTCTTGTGGTCTGTTGCTGTTGTTTGCTGTTGAGTCAGAACTGACCCATAGCTGACCCCTCCGTGGGTTTTCAGAGGCAGTAAATTGCATGGAAGATTGCCCTTCCTTCTCCTGCAGAGCGTCTGGTGAATTCAAACGTCACGCCTTTGAGGTTGCAGGACAGCTTCTTATCACCAGGCCACCGGAGCTCCCTTCCTAGAGGTAAGGAATTGCACTGTCAACCCCAAGGCACATGGTTTGGACCACCTGCTGCTCCACAGAAGAAAGACAGGCAGTCTCCTCCTGTTTGATTTACTGCTTCTGAAAAACCACTGGAGGGTCAGCTATGGTCTGTTCCAACTCAATGGAACACAACAACAAGAACAACTCTAATACCACTCTTGGGGAGCTCTGGTGGCATAGTCAATAATGAGTTGTTCTGCTAAACAAAAGAATTCATGCCTCTAGCAGTTCTAATCCAGCAGTGGTTACTCAAGAGAAAGAAAGCAGTTTCCTGCCATTACAATTCTCAGCCTCAGAAACCAACTGGAGAGCTGCTGAGTCAAAACTATGGCTTGAATTCTACAACTCTTCTGTCCTGGCATCTCACTTTTCAAGATGAAATTTTGTTCCGGGATAAACTCAAAATCATGAGGTATCACCTTTCAATTTGAGCTTCTTTAGCTTCTGTGAGGAATATTTCATCAGGATATTCTTGACATTCAAACAATGTACTCAAAGACTAAACCTCTCAGACTTAGTGAAGGTTTTACAAACCCAAGAATGGTGTAGAACAAAACTTTTTCACTGCACAAGGATAAATCTAGAGTTAATTATAAGCCTTCTCACCCAATGTGTCTCTAGCCACCTTCTCAAGTGCATCTAGTGGATGAAACAAGGCTGGTTGGTAGGATCTCTGCTTATGGAGTTCCTGATTCAGTAGGGCAGAGGTGGCTCCTGAGGAACTATGTGGATAACCATTCCCAGTGAAGTAACTTTATGTTATTACTAAATAGAAATTACAAGCAGGCAGCCAATCATAATTTGGTCAACCAGAGGTGGTTTTAAAAAAGAAGCAAATAAGGAAGAAAAATTAAAAAAAAAAGAAGAAGCAATTTTTTTTAAGTCAGAAAAAAAAAACATGTAATGTTCTGGTTCAATATTTTTTAATATTTTGTTTAAAAAGACAGAGAGAGAAAACAAGTTCTTGTTATAACTTCTTAAAGTAAATGCCCACCTCAACGAATTTTCTGATAACCAATGCCGTTAGTCATACTCTAGAGAAATCTACTATTTCCCTATGGAACTCTGAAACTAATCCTGGTTAAATAAGATCTACCAATTTGTTCCCCTTCAAGAAGTAATGTCTAGGTTACTTTAAACTTCAGCAAAGTAATAGGTGTTTAATCTTGGTTCTTTGCAGTCAAGCAAGCCTCATTTTAAACTGCTTTGAAGGTAGGGAATGAATATTGCTCATCTTGCTTTTGATGTGGCAGCAGTTACCACAGTTGCTTGATGTTAATGAACACATTTAATCCTCATGAAAACTCATAAGAGAGGCATTCATCCCTGACTTCTGGAAATGGAAACTGAGCCACATAGAGATCAAGTAATTTACTCATCCACAAAGTCAGCAAACAGGTAAACTTTGAATAGCCTTATTCCAGAACCTCATCTTATCTCCACATTCTACTGACAACAGGCAGCACTTCAGAGGAACCCATTTCCAGTGGGAGTCATGGGTTCCATTCAATTAGATAGTTTTCTTAGCCTTGCCTCTGTCTGCCTACTTCCTGCTTGGGAAAAGGTAATTAAGGTAAGATGATTTTATACACTGGTATGTGATTAATGATCACTCTTCAGTTTCTGTGAAGGAGTGATACTTCACTTAACTAATCTTGAGTGACAAAGAAAAACCACTTATAGGGAGCTCTGGTGGACTAGTGGTAAGAACCTGCACTGCAATACCAAAAGTACACAGTTCAAATCTACCAGCTGCCTGAGGGAGGAGGATGGGCAATCTCCTCCTGTGCAATTAACTGCCTCTGAATACCCAAAGGAGGTCAGCTATGGGTCGGTTCTGACTCAGTAGCATTCAACAACAATCTTATATAGCTAAAATGGTATTCTTTTCAACATTTATTAAATACAAAAGTTTATATGATTTTTTTATAGTAAGGTGTTGCACTCTAGTATGTTTATAGAAAAATCTGTATTTGGTACTTAATTTTTACTAAGAATACTGTCTTTATAAGGTTTATCAGACTTAAAGTAAAAAAAAAGTAGTCACATATCTGAATAGATCGTGTGCTTTTAGATAGATTGATACTGAGAATTCCTCTCACCATGATGACACCTCAAGTACTCAGTAGCACCATTTGATGAGCAGGGGCTGTCATTAACAAGTACAGGCATAGATGGAAAGCTCGTGGAGTTGTATTTTACACACTATGGAACAGGCCATTACACTAGTCTTTAGGAATAAAGCAATTAAAAACTATCCTATTCAATTTCTTCTTTTGTAATGGGTCTGTTCAGATGTTCAGTTTCAGTTTGTGTCAGTTTAGGTAGGTTGTGTTTTTCTAAGTATTTGTCCATTTC
>NW_006399916.1:2434560-2442621 GCF_000299155.1 Elephantulus edwardii
GGAGGAGGGTAGAGAGAATAGTGCAACAATGAATGAATGGAAACCCAAAATCTCTGTAAATGTTTATGAAAATTAATAAAATATAGAAAAAATAGAAGAAGAAAAAAAAGAAAAAGAAAAGAAAAAAAAAGAAAAGACAGAAGCTGGGGCATAGTTCAACATGTTGCTTAGGAAACTAAATCTGGGATAACTCTGGGAAAGTCAAATAAAAGAACTTAAAATCTGTAAAACAAAAAAAAAACACCACTATCCTAAAAACCAGGTCAGAAAAATGTCGCAATATAAACTCTATGCCAAAAAGAAATAAGCCAGGTAAGAAAGAGGAGAGAGTGGGAGAGAAGAAGTTGTCCACTGTCCAGTAATCTTTACTGACTTTCCATTTTAACTGAGCCACATCTCACCTTTTCCCTGAGAAACTGAAGAACTATTAGCAAGTTCTTGGCCAGCACCTCTAAAGTAAAGCAAGGGTCGGTGGCCTCATAGATGTAATTGATAAATATCTGGATTTCCAATGAAAGGGAGGCTAGCCATGAACAAAACTCACGTGATGGATCTTTACATGTACCTAAATTATTTCAATCTGTTTATCAGGGTAGAGTAGTCACATGGCTTGTGTTTCCCTGGAACCAACAAAAAAGAAAAGCAATACAGGTTCTTATGCCTTCTTATGTCTACAAATCCACACCTCATCCCTTACCTTACCCTTGCGAAGCTTCTTCTCTAGATGGTAAGAACGACGTTGAAAGTTCTTCCAATCCTTAGCATCTGCTCTAGCCAACTTGCCAAGAATGAAGTAGCTAAAGTTGAAGGCTTCCCGGAGTGGTTGGTTTCACACCATGTGTTCACACTCTGCAGAGTGTCCCTAGGCTTTGGGTACAGTGCACTGTGACCCAGTTTGGGGAACCCAAAGGTCAACTCAAGTCCTCTCCAACCGATCTTAACCTGATTCATTAATATCCTCTTGACTTTCAAAAGGAGCTAAAAAAAAAAGTATTACACAAATATTTGAACATCAACTCATTTTACAGAAAATCTTGCAGGATTTTTAGAATGTCCCTCAGTTCCTAATGTTGTTGTTATTGTAATGGGCCATCAAGTCAGAACTAACTCATAGCTGACCCTTGGGTTAATATTCAGATGCTGCAATTTATATGACTAGACCCCTGAAGCCCCCTAATTTCCTAATTTTGAATACTTATTAGAATTTAGTCTAATCAGTAAGGATAGAGAAATATTGTTTCAGGAAGAAATTATTAATATGGAGAGAGAAATATTGTTGCAGGGAGAAATTATTACTATGTATTTCTGAATTGAATAGCCCTTGACTCAAAATTACCTCATTTGAATTTGAATCACTGTTGTAAAGACAAGTATTACTTGAGACGCTTAACTTGAAAAATTTATTATTATATAAAATCTCTTATAAAAATTGAAAATTTCAGTTTCTCCAGAGGCCATATTTTTAAACTTTCTTATAGTGTTTTTAGTCATTTATTCAGTTTTAAATGGCCTCTAATAAATTGCTGCAGAAGATTAATAGTTCTACTCCAGACTTTCCCCTGTTTCACCATATTCTCCTAATTTAATAAAGCAGATTTATAGTTAAGTTGATGATACTTTACCCTTTGGATAAAGGATGATTCAACCTGAACTAGAAGTATAATGTATTTCTTTCTTATATACATTGAGTTTCTCCTGGGTGCGATAATAGCAATATTTTAATTGCTGATTTTTATTTTCTCTACGTGTCTGTCTTTATCTTACAGAACACCCATGAGGTTCTATAACTGCGTACATTCTCTATGCCCACTGCTCGTCGAAAATTTTCTTTCAATGTCATCCTTTTCTTCATAGGCTGAACCTCAGGAAGCCTGATATACATTTTGTATGAACTTGAGACAGCATGTATAAAGCAAATTTAAAACATTTGTATGTTAAGAAGTACCTGTTTTTCTACACTCAGCAACTGATGGTTTTCATTAAGTACCATGTTATATATTAGAAATAGCCTTTCCTCAAAGAGTTCTAGTGGCACCATAGTTAAAACACTCAGCTATTAACCAAAAGGTTGGAGGTTCAAAACTCACCAAGCACTAGGAGGGAGAATGATGTGACAGTCTTATCCCATTAATGTTACAATATTGGAAATTGTAAAAGGCAGATTAGTTCTGGTCTACATGAGGAGGAATCAACTCAATGTCAATAGATAAACTGTCTCCATTTTGAAGCACTTACTGGTGCAGGTCAAAGACTATAGACTTCATAATGGATTACACCTCAACAGAAAGAAAATGAAAATCATCACAACTAGACAAATAAGCAATATCATGATAAATGGAGAAAAGAGTGACATTGAAAAGGGTATTCTTTTACTGGGATCCACAATTAACATCCCTGGAAGCAGCAATTATGAAACCAAATCATGCATTGTCATGGACAAATTTGCTGCAAAGAAACTTTTTAAAGTATTAGAGAAAATAAAATGGAGAGTATTAAGATATACATAACTGAAGCCCTGGTGTTTTCAACCACCTCGTTTGCATGTGAAAACTGGACAATGAATAAAGAAGACAGAAGAATTTATGTCTTGGAGAAGTATAACCAGAGCACTCCTTAGAAACAAGGAAGGTGAGACTTCATCTCACACACTTTGTGTATTTTGTCAGTCCCTGGAGAAGAATATCATGCTTGGAAAACAGATGGTCAGAAAAAAAAAAAGAGAGAGAAAGATCACAATGAATGCAACAATGGGCTCAATCACCAAAAAAAGTGTGGAAAATATGTAGAACTGATCAGGTTTCCATTTTCTTGTACAGGGAATTGTTATGAATCAGGCCTGGCTTGAAGATTCCTGCAAACAACATTATCCGTTGACAGCCATTTAGATTGTTTTCAATTTGGGACAATAAGGAATAAAGTTGTAAGAGCATTTTGGTGGCCAGCCTCACCTTCTGGTGTACAAAATTGGGTTCAGCCTCTTTATCCTTTGAATTGAACTGACACTCTGTGATAGCAGAACACAGGATAAGTGTTGACATGTAATTTCTGAGACCAGGTCACAAAACATATGGGAGCTTCTACCTCAGTCCCTTGAAATCCCTCGCTCTGGGACAAGCCAACTCTGCTCACCTCATTGCTTTCAGGACTCTGGACAGAACCATGGCATTTCTGAATCCTGTTCCACCAAAACAGTGGGAGACTCGATTATCATTAAAAGTCATGTTGTTTATTTGTTAAGCATAATAGATAATCAATACAAGTCTTTGGATTTAGTTAATCATTTATGTTGGGCATTAAGGAATAGAATTGCTGAATTGTGAGGTAATTTAACTTAAAAAAAATTGACAGACAGTATCCCAAAAACATTTCTACTCTTTCCACACTTGTACAATATATGTTGTTGTTGTTGTTAGGGGACATTGAGTCACCTGCTATTTACAGCATCTCTGAAGCCTGCCCTTTTCTGAGCCAGTCTCAATGATTCTGACACACCAATTACCATTGCCTCACTTACTGTATCAATCCATCTCATCCGGGATCTTCCTCATTTGTGCTGTCCCTCCACCCTTCTGAGCATATGCCCTTCTCCATGCATCAGTCCGTCCTGGACATGTGGCCAAAGTATATGAAACAGAGCTTCCAAATCCTAGCCTACATGGAAAAATTTGGTTTCACCCTCGCCCAGACAGACTTATTTGTTTTCTTAGTGGCCCATTGTATGTTCAAGACTGTTCTCCAGCATCACAATTTGAAGACATTGATTCTTCTTCTGTTGTCCTTAGTCATTGTCCAGATCTCTAATGCATAGCAAGTAACTACAAAGACTGTGGCCTGGAACAGGTGCACCTTAGTCTCTAGACTGACATCTTTGCTTTTCAGTACTCTAGAGATGTTCCTGACAGTCGATTTACCTATGCAATACACTTTTTGATTTCCTGACTGCTGGTGCCAAGAATGTTGAATGTGGAGCCAAGCAAGCTGTAATTGTTAACAACCTCAATTTCTTCTCCATCTTTATGGTACTGCCAATTGGCCCAGTAGTAAGAACCTTTGAACCTCTTGATTTTGAGCTTCAATAGGTATTGAAGACTACAGTCCTTGACCTTCAGCAACAAGCACTTCAGGTCCTCCTAAATTTCAGCAAGCAAGGTTGTGTCATCTGCTTAACGTAGGTTGTTGTATACTATATATGCAAATGTTATAATCTCTCTAACTCCTGAAGAGAACACCTAATTTTACAAATAAGACTTACAATATAAAGATGGAAAACTTCCTCCTGAATGATTTACAGCCTCAGAAAACCCACTGGAGGGTCAGTTATGAGTTAGTTCTTATCTAACAGCTAGTTTGAGTTCCCCTTCTTATAGACTGGGGTGAATACCTCATTTTACTTATCTAGGTTGTTAGTTCTCAAGCTGATTAATAAGATGTACTTTCACCTATAAGGAGCCCACACCGGCCTTTGTCCTCCCTGTTATAAGTCTAGTTTCTGATACTGCATATATTTGTAACTTCAGACCTTACCAACCTGAGCTACCTCTTTATTGATGTTAGGAAGCTGAAAGGGTGATGATTGCCCATGTCCTATCAGACCACAGGTAAGGAGTTTGTTAAATAAACCAATGGAACTACCCTACAGGAACTCAGATTGAGAGTCTCAGTTAACTTTCTCAGGACAATAAATTAAGGTTTAAGACCTTCTAGTTACCAAACACTCTGAAATGTAATCTTAATACTTAATACTTCTTCAATTAATCATTTTCCAGGAATACAAGTATTGACAGCTGAGATCAAATTGCTGAGAATTTGGAACAGCTAGAAACAGCATTTTTATTTTGGTACCATGTATTAAAAATTTATGCTACCAAATCTTTTTTGGGTTTCAGAAAATAAATTGCATTTTGTATCAGAAAATTGCTTTTCCAATAACCAATAGGAAACTTATTCATGTGATCTGGGAAACAGAGAAAGACTGGGAAACAAATGTTGAACCAGATACTATAGCAACCAGCATGGAGGAAATCATTCCATTGAATGGAGAATGTCACACTGCCAACTTCCAGATTGTTTGTGCCCTAATGTAATGGTTGGCAAAGCGTTTTATTACTATAACTTCAACTTGCTTTAGAAGCAAGACCAAATTATTTGCTTATTTATATATTCATTATCAATTGATAGACATTTGATTTTTCACATTTGGGGCTATTGTGAATAATTAATTCATAATGTGAATATGAATGAATACTTTTTTTGATTTTTTTATTATTATTTTGTGTGTATGTGTGCCATCAAAGTGGATCTGACTGGTACAGGAGGAGGTTGCACCTCCTTCTCCAGCAGATCATCTGGTGGATTCAAACTGCATACTTAGCAACAATAATAGATAATTATTTTACAAATATTTATGGACAAGTTTTTTGCATGTGTGTTTACGTATGTGGCTATGTTATTGTTGTTATGTACCACAGACTTGGAATCAACCCACAGCTGACCCTCTGGTGGATATTCAGAGGCAGTTAGTCACACATGAGATTGCCCATCCTTCTCCCACAGAGGGGCTAGTGGTATTGAACAACATGCCTTCAGGATTGCACCATAGCTGCTTGCCATATGGTTTTCAATTATCTTGGGTACAAACCTAAAAGTTAAATTTCTGGAGACATCTGAAGGACATTCACCTGACCAGATGACTGGAAGAGTTGATATTTGTTCCCATTCCAAAGAAAAGTGATCAGACAGAGTGTGGAAATTATCCAACAATATCATTAATATCACATGTAAACAAGACTCTGCTGGAAATTACCAAAATATGACTGGAATAACACGTCAACAGAGAACTGCCAGATGTATAGGCTGGGCTTAGAAGAGGCTGTGACACTGGGGATATTCTAGCTTATATTAGATATTTCTTAGTAGAAAGCAGAGAGTACCAGAGGAATGTCTATCTGTGCTTCATTGGCTATGCAAAGGCTTTTAACTGTGTGGATCACAACAAGCTATAGCTGACTCTGAGAAGAATGAGAATACCAGAACATTTGATTGTGCTTATGTGAAACTTACACTTGAACCAAGAGGCAGTCGTCAGAACAGAGCAAGGAGACACTACATGGTTCAAAATTGGGGTTTCTGCCAAGGATGTATTCTGTTTCCATACCTTTATAATCTGTATGTAAAACAGATCATCCGGGATGCTCGGCTGTATGAGGAGGCATCAGGATTGGAGGAAGATTCATAAACGACCTGTGTTATGCAGATGATACAACCCTGCTTGCTGAAAACTGAGAAGGACCTGAAGTGCTTTTTACAGAAGGTTAAGGACTGCAGCCTTCAATACCGATTGAAGCTAAACATCAAGAAAACGCAGATTCTCATGACTGGGCCAATTGGTAGCATCATTATGGATGGTGAAGAGATTGAGATAGTTAACAGTGTTAGTTTACTTGGTTCCACAATCAACACTCTCGGTACCAGCAGCTAGGAAACCAAGAGATAAATTGCATTGGAAAAGTCAGCTGTCAGGGATCTCTCCAGAGTACTGAAGAGAAATGATGCCAGGTTGGAGACTAAGGTGTTCCTGATCTGGGCCATATTCTTTGCAATTGTGTGCTATGTGTCAGAGAACTGGACAGTGAATACAAATGATAGAAAGAGAATTGATTCCTTTGAGTTGTGGTGCTGGAGAAGAGTGTTGAATATACCATGGACTGCTAGGAGAACAAACAGGTTCAGCCTGGAGAGGGTGAAACCAGGCTGCTCCTCGGAGGCAAGGATTCTGAAGCTTCATCTGGCATACTTTGGTCATGTTGCAAGGAGGGACCATTCGTTGGAAAGGAAAAACATGTTTGAGAGTGTAGAGGGACAGTAGTGTAAGAGAGAAAGATCCTCAATGAGATGGATTAATTCTAATAATGGGAGTAGGTACGTTGGAGACAGTGAGGTTGGCACAGGATAGAGCCAGGTTTCCAGCTCTTGTACATATGAGTCACAAGCTACTCGAGGGCACATAACAACAACACAGTAACTCAATAGTTGTGAATAACTTTAAAATGGTTAGCCACTATAGCTGCAAAATTTTACATTCCCACCAGCAAAGTATAAGAGCTACAAATTCTCCTCATCCTCATAACATTTGTTATTATCGACTTTTTGTCTCATATTTTTAAAGTTATGTGGTACTTCTAATAAAAAAAAATAAAAATCCTATGATTAGCTAATGTTAGATGGATCTTGGCTGAAAGCAGACAATACCAGAGGAATGTCTATCTGTGCTTCATTGACTATGCAAACGCTTTTGACTGTGTGGATCACAACAAGCTGTGGCTGACTCTGAGAAGAATGGGAATCCCAGATCATTTAATTGTGCTTATGCGAAACCTATACTTGAACCAAGAGGTAGTCATCAGAACAGAGTAAGGAGACAATACATGGTTCAAAATCAAGAAGAGGGTCCGTCAGGGATGTGTTTTGCCTCCATACCTTTCAATCTGTATGCAGAATAGATCATCCAAGATGCTGGGCTGTATGAGGAGGAATGTGGTATCAGGATTGGTGGAAGAGTCATCAACAACCTGTGTTATGCAAATGACACAACCCTGCTTGCTAAAACTGATGAGGACCTGAAGCACTTGCTGCAAAAGGTCAAGGACAGCAGCCTTCAATACCGATTGAAGCTCAACATCAAGAAAATGAAGATTATCATGACTAGGCCAATTGTCAGCCTCAGTATGGATGGTGAAGAGATTGAGATAGTTAACAGTTTCAGTTTGCTTGGCTCCACAATCAACAAACACTCTTGGTACCAGCAGCCAGGACATCAAGAGACAAATTACATTGGGAAAGTCAGCTGTGAGGGACCTCTCAAGAGTACTGAAGAGCAATGACGTCAGGCTGGAGACTAAGGTGTGCCTGATCCGATCTATAGTCTTTGCAATTATGTGGTATGCATTGGAGAGTTGGACAGTGACTAGGGATGACAGAAAGAGAATTGATGCCTTTGAGCTGTCGTTCTGGAGAAGAGTGTTGAATATACCATGAACTCCCAGGAAAATAAACAAGTTTGTC
>NW_006399916.1:2443096-2456385 GCF_000299155.1 Elephantulus edwardii
TATATATATATATACCCTTTAATTCAATAAAAGTGCAGCCTTACCCCCCATACCTTCCTGAGCAATGTCACTCTGTCTCTCCAGGAGAGATGGAGAGATGTTAAAATGCATACACAATCCACATTTTGTTCAAAACGTTTGCTGTCTCTAAAGAATAAGAACTTGTTAAGTATGCTTATCAGGAGTCCTGGAGGGCAGAGAAAATTTCCTTTTATTTCATCTTTATAATTTCTCACCAAAACCAAACACATAAAACCATCACCACTATGTTCATTCTAATGCATAAGAAACCCGAGGGAAAGGTAGAATTGCCCCATTGAATTTGCATGGTGGTGAAATTTCACAGAAGGCAATGGCCATCTTTCTCCCAGGGAGCAGCTGGTGGTGAGAACCTCAGACACACAATTACCAGTCAAAAGCTATTTCTTCTCCCAGAGCTAGTAATCTGTATATAGAAAAGGTCATTTCCACAGCTTACTTTTACTTGACGGCAATAGGAAACGGGTGGTTTATGTTGGCTTTTTGGCTGAGCTCCCCGAAGAAACCACTTAGGTAGAGATGGGAGGTGGGGATAACACCCTGCATTATATTCTATACAAGCTATTAGCTCACACTCTACACCTGGCAATCCACTCCTTGTCTCCTTTAAATAGTTTACACCTGCAAGAGCACCAGCTCTGGCATTGGAAGTTACTCAGGAAGCTATAGTCAGGTGATGGAAAAGCACGTAGAGAAAAGTCTGTTCACAAAGAAGCCCTCTATTAAGGTCACATTGAAATATGATGAGTCGGTCCTTTCTGCTATTATGCAGACAAGCTTGACACACAGAGTCCACAAGAGTGGCTCATTCTGATGAGAACAAAGCCCTGAGACACCCTGATGATTCTTTGCTTTTGGTTTCCAGCCAGTCAACTTTATGTTCCATACTTCCTGTCAATTAATCCTTTTTCCCTTCCTGCCCCCACTTCCTTTGCATGATAGGGTCTAAATTGGCAAGAGCTAGCCTTTTCTAAAAATCTCTTACACCCCAGAGCCATCTTTTGTTTAACCACTAAAAAATAAAACATGGCAACTTTGCTTAATAATTGAAACATGGTAGCTAGATTAAAGTGCTTGTTCAGCAGATGTTCACGAAAAAGACTGGCAAACTGTATGGATACATAGAAAGTGAGCAGAGAGGACAGAAGCAGCATTATTCAAATACTATGATGGCTAGAAATAGTTCACGGAAACAATTCACTAGGGAAAATGCAAAAGAAATTGAGGTGTAGAATTAATCATGAGTCTAATCTGTGACCCAAGATGATAGTAGAGTCTATGGACAGATAGCACTGTTAGGAAAAGATTAATTTGTGCACTTTAAACCCTGAAATAAATGTTCAGAAAGCATAAACTAATAATTACCGTCTCTGAGCATGTGAAGGGTAGAAAGTGCTATGTAAACTATCTTCCTAGATTATTTCTACCTAATGCACACCACAATATATAAAATATATTATCCTCACCTTAAAAAAAGATTTCTAAATGCTGTAAAGTTGGTATTATGAGATGGAGTTCATTTATTGTGTGGTTTAATTCTTCAGCATCCATCTCTATTGAGTTTTTTTCTGGTAGTTTTATCTTTTCTTGAGAGTGGAGTATTGAAGTCTCCAACTACTATAGTAGTGTTGTCTATTTCCTTTTTCAGTTTTGTTAATGTTTGTTTTATATATTTTGCAGGTCTTTTCTTTGGTGCATAGATATTTATTATATTTATGTCCTCATGTTCAATTGACACTTTAAGCATTATATAGTGACCTTTCTTGTCCTTTGTGATGGTTTTTTAATTCAAATTTATTTTATCAGAGATTAATATTGCTACTCCTGCTTTTTTTCTGGTTACCATTTGCTTGGTGTATTTCCCCCACCCTTTTAGTCTTTCTTTATCTTCACTTTTCAGGTGTCTCTCTTGTAGATAGCATATTAGTGGATTTTGGGGGGGGGGGTTATCCAATCTACTACTCTTTTTCTCTTCAGTGATACATTTAAACCATTCACATTCAGTGCAATTATTGAGAGGCACGGTTTCATTGCTATCATTGTGTTGAATTCTTTTTGGTGGTGTTGCTAGTTACTTTGACCCATCCTGCTTTCTGTGGCATTTCTGTAAGAAGAACGTCTCTCAGTGTTTCCTGCAATGCTGGAGAAGTGGAAGAATATCCCTTGCTTATGGATAGGTAGACTCAATATTGTGAAAATGACAATACTACCAAAAGCAGTTTGCACTTTCAATGCAATCCCAAGACAAATACCAATTCTATTCTTTAACGAGATGGAATGGAAAGAGGCCCAGAATAATCAAAGGACTTCTTAAAAAGAGAAACAAGATAGGAGGCATCTCACTCCCCAATTTCAAATCCTACTACACTGTTGTGGTGGTCAAGATAGCATGGTACTGGTACAATGACAGACACATAGACTAATGGGATAGAATTGAGAAACCAGAAATCAGCACATCTACCTACGGTCAACTAATTTTTTACAATGAGATGAAATCAGTTAAGTGGGGAAACATCCTTTTTAACAAATAGTGCTGGCAAAATTGGTAAACTATCTGCAGAAAATTCAAGCAAGATCCACATCTTACTCCATATACAAAAAATTAAAATGTATCATGGACCTAGGACTAAAATCAAGGACTATAAACTTCATTAAAGACAAGCTTGGAAGAACTCTAGAAGTCCTAATCCACAACATAAACAGTCTTCAAAGCAACCTGGAAAATATACAAAAAGGAGAGGATAAAGTAGATGGAGACCTTCTAAGAATCAAATCTCTATGCACATCCAAAAACTTCTCCAGCAGGGTAAAAAGGGAAGACATAGACTGGGAAAAAGTATTTGGTTATGACAAGTCTGAAAAGGGACTTAGATCTAGAATTTATAAAATACCTGAGCACCACAATGAGATAAAGGTAAATAATCCAATTGAAAAATGTGCACAGGATATTAACAGACACTTCACCAAAGAAGACATACAGATGGCAAACACGTGAAGAAATGTTCAAAATCCCTAGCTCTAAAAGAGATGCAATCAAAACAACTATGAGATATCATCTCACCCGAGTAAGAATTGGAAATTTTAACAGAACAGCAAGCAACAGATGCTGGCAAGGTTGTGGAGAAACTGGAACCCTTATTCACAGTTGGTGGGAGGGTAAAATGGCACAATCATTATGGAAGGCTGTATAGCGCTTTCTCAAAAAGTTGCAAATAGAAATACCATTTCACCCAGCAAATCCACTACTGGGAATATACCCTAAAGAAATCATAACTGTCAGCCAAGCAGATATATGCACACCCATGTTTATTGTGGCTTTGTTCACAATAGCAAGATTTGGAAACAACCCAAGTGCCCATCAACAAACCAATGAATAGAGAAGCGCTGGTATATTCACACAATGGAATGCTAAGCTCCATTGAAAAACAAGGAACTCATGAAATATTATACAAAATGGGTGACCCTGGAAGACATTATGCTTAGTAAAATATCTCAGTCACAAAAGGACAAATATTGCATAATACCACTTTTGTAAAACAGAACTGACATCGGGGTTGAGGGGAGACTGAGAAAGAGGGAATAAATAATGTCTATTGCATTGAAACAGATGAGGGAGAGAACAGTTTAAAAGGAATATATTATTAGATATTATTACCATGACAGGAGTCTAGAATAAAGGCTGCATAGTGAAGTGGACTTGGGGGAGTGATTGTATAACAATGAAAAGAATTTTTCATTTCCTTTTCAAAGGGGAGAGTGAATTGAGGGAAGGGGTGGGCAGGGATAAAAATGCAACAATGAATGAATGGAAATCCAAAGTCTCTGTACACTTTCATTAAAATTAATAATAAAAAAAAGAAAAAATAATAAATCTTAGCTCAATAAACAAACAAAAATTTGGTATTATATAAAAGGGAATAGTTGGTAAGAGTAGGCATTGGACAAATGTTTAACCAATGATGAAGAAATAAGTGTTACTTATTCCTGGTGTAACATAGCCAACAACACAGAAAAGGGCAGGGTGTCAGCTATGCTCATCCAGCTCTTGTTGTTGTTTTTGTTGCTGCATGTCATCAAGTCTGAACCAATGCACAGCTGACCTTCCAGTGGGTTTTCAAAAGCAGTAAATCCCACGGGAAGAGATTTCCCATCCTTCATCCTTGGAACAATTGACAGATTCAAATCGCATGCCTCTGGGATAAAAAGAGCAAAATGTTTTCTAGGACTTCTCCAAAAATTTTCACCTCAAATATTAAAAAAAAAAATCCCCAAAACTTTTCCAATTTTAATTGATGACTTTGCAGCTTCCATGGGGTAAGAAAATTAAGACTCAGAGCTCAGGTAGATCCATCTGGTGATTGAAACTTGGATTTTCATTTGTGTGGCTCCAAAAAGAATGCCCTTTTCTGCTATAACAATCCCTTCCCCATTCTAGAAATTCTCTTTATTATATCCACTTTAGTTTTGAAATATAAAATAGTAGTCTTGCAGTAAAAAACTTCCTGAGCGAGGTTTGGTGGCCTAGTGGCAAGAAGCTGCACTGCAATCCCAGAGGTGGTGGTGGTGGTTGTTGTTATGTGCCGTCAAGTCGTTTGTGACTCATAGCTGTACAACAGCCCTAAACCCTGCTGTATCCTGTACCCTGTACCAATCGCATTGCCTCCGACACACCCATCCTGATTACCCCAGTCACTGAATCAATCCACCTCATAGAGGGTCCCTCCTGCACTGTCCCTCCACCCTCCCAAGCATGATGTCTCTCTCCAAGGATATGTCCCTCCTTACAACATGTCCAAAGTATGTCAGACAAAGACCCAGAATCCCTGCCTCCAAGGAGTAGCCTGGTTTAACCCTCTCCAGGATGAATCTCTTTGTTTCCTTGGCAGTCCATGGTACATTCAATACTCTTTTCCAGCATCACAGCTCAAAGGCATCAATTCTCCTTCTATCCTGCCTAGTCATTGTCCAACTCTCTGATGCATAACAAGTGATTACAAAGACAATGGCCTGTGTCAGGTGCACCTTAGTCTCCAGAGAGACACTGTTGCTCTTGAGTACTTTAGAGAGGTCCCTAACAGCAGACGTTCCCATCGCAATATGTTTTTTTATTTTCTGGCTGCTGGTGCCAAGAGTGTTGACCATGGAGCCGAGCAAACTGAAGCTGTGAACAATCTCAATCTCTTCGCCATCCATCCTTATGCTACCAATTGGTCCAGTGGTGAAAATATTTGTCTTCTTGACATTGAGCCTCAGTGGTTCAAATCCACCAGATGCTCCGCTGAAGAAGTAGGGGCAATCTCCTCCTGTACCCGTTAGATTCGATTTGATGGTACACACACACACACAAATTAAAAAAATTAAAAAACCTTAAAAAAAAGTCTTCCTGAGCTTCATACACTTTGTCAGACATTTAATGTATTATAAATAGGAAAGGAGTAGTCCATAAGGAGGTGTGCTGCTAACCCAAATGTGGGACCTCTCTGGAGTTTGAATCCATCATAATTCCATAAACTAAAGATGGGCAATTTCCTCCCATGTGATTTGATTTACACAAATGAAAACCCACTGGATGGTCACTTATGCAATTCTAACTCAATGGCAATGGATTATAATGAGAACGTCTAGTAACTAAGCACTCATTGAAACTTGGGAAGAAAACCTTCTCAACTCAACTTCTTCTTGTTTAATAAGAATCCACCATAAATCCATTCTCATCTGTGTAAACTAGAGTGCCCAGACAATCAATAGATTAAGCCAGTAGTGTGAGATATTATTTTTACTTTAATTTCTCACAATTCACTTCCTATCTTGAAATTTGAGCAACTTATCTCACAAGTGGCTCTTCTAGCACATTTCAGGTCCAGAAAGCTCATCAAGACCACTTAACAACATACTCATAGATAGCTGCCTCTGACCCTTCATCATCCTAGCTCCCGATCTGGGAGCTTCTGCTCCTATAATTGTTTTCTCTGCTGCTGCTCTCAGGTGACTTGCTCAGCACTTCACAGAGGACCTTGTCTTGACTGAGCACGTAGTTGCTTTTTTTTCCCCCCAGACCCCCTTCAAATTCACTGTTCTCATAAAGCTTTGGGATATGCTTTAGGAATTGAAAAATTCAAATTACACCAAAAGTAGAAAATCCCAAAGAATTCATAACGAAGCTACTAGACATAATAAATGAACTCAGCAAAGTGCAGAGGATAAGATCAATACACACACAAAAAAATCGGTTACTGTGCACCTGCAACAACCCAAAAAGGTAATTAATTATTCCATTTACAATAGCATTTAAAAGAAAAAAAATACCCAAAGTTAAATTTTATCACGAGAGTGAAAGATTTGTGCAATGACATCTACAAAATACTCCTGAAAAGATTAAAAATAAAACCCACAAAACCCCCAGACCTCAAAACTCATTGCTGTTGAGTCAGAACAATCTCATTGCTGAACTTCTAGTGGGTTTTTAAGGTTGTTAATTACACCGGAGGAGACTGGCCATCTTTCTCCACAGAGCTGGTGGTGGACTTGAACCATCAGAGAAGTGCTACCTTTTGTTGGCAGTGCAACTTCCATTGACTACATCACCAGAGATCCACAAAAGATCTACATATATAAGACACCTGTGCATGTGGAATGGATAACTTCAAGTGTCCATCAGCAGATGAATAAATAAAGAAAATTTGTTCAGCCAGAAAAGAAATAAAGCAATAAAATGTTATAAAAAATAAAATGTTATAACGTGGATGAACTTTGCAGATATTATGCTAAATAAAAGAACTCATTGACATTTACATTGAATCAGAACGGACTCCTAGCTGACCCTCCAGAACGTTTTCAGAGACTATAAGTCACATGGGAGAAGACAGCTTATCTTGATGGATTTGAACCCCTTGCATTTGATGGTCAGCACAACTCCTTACCCACGAGGTCGTTTGCATTCAGATAAAATAAGCTAGGCAAATAAAATTAGTATATTATCCAACTTATACGAAATCATTGTTATTACCCATTTCAGGTCAACTCCAAATCAAAGTGGCCTTATGTACAACAGAACCTGTTACTGGAATCTGTCTGTCATCGTCACTAATGCCGGTGCACTTGATGGAGTCCATTCTTAAGACTGTTGTGTCAAGCTCAGTCCTCTATTTCACCAAGCGTGATGTCGCCCTCTAGTGGTGGATCTCTCCTGCTTCTCTGTCTAAAGTAAGTTTGAAAAAGTCTCCTTCCAAGCAAATTGGACAAGGCTTTCAATGATCAGTATTTAGAAGTCAACTTCCTGTCCTTTCTTTCTAGTCTTAGTCTGAAAGGGTCACCAAAATCTGTCCATCCTGAGTGAGCCTACTGATATTTAAAATGGCAAAGGGATAGCTTCTGGTATCATAGCAAGTGAAAAAAAGAACTACATTGGGAAGATTCATAAAGGCGGAAAGTGGATTATAGATTATCCAGGAGTAGGGTAAGTTATTGCTTTCTGAGTATCTATATTTACTGAGTGATTTTGAGTTGATACTTCTTGGTGATCCTATAAGACAGGGCAGAAATGCCCAAAATGTTTTCCAACCTTTCCAGAATCAACAGGACTTTCTCTGGTGGAACAGCTGATGGGTATGAATTAGCAACCAACGTTTCCATTAATAGCTGATTCTGCTAAATATTATATCTCAGAACTCTTCAGCTTTTCTATTGGAGGTGATGAAAAGTTTCTGTTAGTAGATTGTAATGGTGGTCCCACAATACCAAGAGTGTGCTTAATGGCACTGGATTAAACATTTACAATTATTGAAATGATGAATTCATTTTATGTTATGTTCCTCTTCAATCTATATGCAGGGCAGATCATTCAGGTGGCTAGGCTTTATGAGGAGGAATATGGCATCAGGATTGTAGAAAGACTCATCAACAACCTATATTATGCAGAAGATACAACCTTGCTTGCTAAAACTGAGGAAGACGAGAAGCACTTGCTACAGGAGGTTAAGGACAGTAGTCTTCAATATGGATTGAAGTTCAACATCAAGAAAACAAAAATTCTCACCAGTGGGCCAATTGGCAGCATCATGATAGGTGGAGAAGAGATTGAGGTTAACAATTATTCTCATTGCCTCAATCAACACTCTTGGCACCAGCAGGCAGGAGATCAAAAGACAAATTGCTCTGGGAAAATCTGATGTCAGGGACCTTTCCAGAGTACTAAGAAGCAATGATGTCAGTCTAGAGACTAAGATGCACCTGATCCATGCCATGGTCTTCACAATTACATGCTATGCATAGACGACTAAGAATGACAGATTAAGAATCTGCCTTTGAGTTGTGGTGCTGGAGAAGAGTACTGAACATAGCATGGACCATCAAGAAAACTAATAGGTCTGTCTTGGAAAGGATGAAACAAAATTTCTCCTCAGAGGCTAGGATTTTGAAGCTCTGTCTCATGTACTTTGGGCACATGGCCAGGAGGGACCAGTCCTTAGAGATGTCTTTAGATATCGTGTTCAAAAGGGTGTAAGTACAGCTCAAGAGAGGAAGACCCTGGATGAGATGGATTGATACAGTAATTGGGCAATGGGGGTAGGTGTTTCAGAGTCAGTGAGGTTGGCTCAGGACAAGGCAGGCTTCAGAGCTGTTGTACACAAGGTCACTGTGAATCAGAGGACTCTAAGGCACATAACAACAACAACAACAACATATTACTACAATACAATAAAGCCTAGGTCATAGACACAGATAAGCAATAAAGGTCAATAATTTGGCAAATAACTTAGATTCTCTGAAGGACCATGTCCCATTCCTTCTGTAAAAAAAAACTTGTGTTTTTAATGGCGATCTAGTAGTTCATTTCTTTGAGAATATACATTGCAAAGACAGACTGTTACAAGTTTCTACAGGTACAATCCAGTGGCCTCTTTGAATCATACAACTGTTCTCACCCTCTTCCTCCCATTAACATAAATTCACAGCCTAAGTTTCCAACCTAATATTTCTAGTTGCTTTCATCAAATTGATCCCATACATATAAACATTCAAAAGGAGACATTCTTTACTAGCTAAGCTGAACTCCAGTTTGTTTTTAAGTAGATTTAGAAGATATATTTGGTTTATTGTTTATCCTAGTTATGAAATGCTGATGTAGAAGAACCATACTACGAGAAGGTGGATTTATTAAATTTATTGTCACATTGTTTGGAAAAAAGAATTCTAAATTCAAAGTAAAGTCTTATATCTCTGTGTAATTCGATCCTTGTCTCCTTTCCACTTCTTTTCCTTGGTCATCAGAATGTGATGTAACATCTCTCTCCTATTTCTGCTTGCTCCTCTATCCTAATTTCTTTGCATAGAATTTTAGTTTAAAACACACCTTAGAGATGCTGCTTCTTAACATACAAAGAAAGCTTATTCCCAGAGGGGATTATAACCACAAGGACAGGGGTAGTGCAGTGTGTAGAAAGAATGACGAATAGGACCTGTTAAAGATTAAGGCCTTGTGTACATCAAAACTTTTTTCCAATAGGGTGATAAAAACCCTACTGTCTAGGAAACAACATTCACCAATACCATCTCAGACAGGATCTCATAATGAAAATTTACAGAACACTATAGGGCTCCACAGAAAAAGCCTGATAACCCAATTACAAAATGGGCAAAAGACACGGAAAGATTTTTCACAGAGGACGACACTCAGATGGCCAACAGACACATGAAGAAATTCTCAAAATCATTGGCAATCAGACAGGAGTAAATAAAAAACTACAATAGATATCCTCTCACCCCAGTTACAGTTTAACAGGACAGCAAGCAAAAAAGGTTGGAAAAGCTGTGGAGAGATTGGAAGTCCCATCCATTGTTGGTGGGATTGTAAAATGGCAAAACTAGAAGGCAGGTTGGCATTTCCTAAAAAAACTGAACATAGAGATTTCATATGACCCAGCTATTCCACTGCTAGTAGTAACAACTAACTGCATTGAGAAGCTATTGTACATTCACATTATGAAATACTGTGCAGTACTCAGGAGCAATGATTTTGAAAAATATTATATAACATGGGAGAGACAAGGGAGCATTATGCTGAGTGAAATAACTCAAAAGTATAAGGGCAACTGCATGAGATCATTATTGTAAAAACAGAAGGATGTGCATGAATACCCAGTGAGGGAAGGGGAGAGGTCAGGGGGGCTGAGGGTTAAGAAGGCTGGAAATCACAAGGTCAGAGTTTGATGGGTGAAGGAAAGCAGGTGGGCTAGAGGGAGACCAACCAAGCAAGCACAGTGTACATGAAGGAAACACAATGTAAACAAATTATTGTATGTAAATAAAAATACAAAAAAGATAGCTACACGTTAACTCAAATGCCATGCCTCTATGGAGAATGAAATCCACAGGAAAAAGACAGTCCTCTCCCATATAACTTACAGACTAAAAGACCTAATGAAGCTTTGAGACAGATCCATCTTGTTAATAGTGAGTTTGTTCTCGAAGCCTTCAGCAGGTTTTCGGGGGCTAAAAACCACACAGGATAAAACCACCCATCTTTCTCCTGTAAAGTGACTGGTTAAACTCTTTGGGTTAGCAGCACAACTACCTAGGGACTATACAAGAGATTTTGCTTTGTTTTGCCTTTATAACTTCCCACCAAAAACAAACAGCATAAAACCATCCCCCGTGAGTCCTTTCTAATGTATAAGGACCCAGAGGAAAAGGTGGAATTGCCCCATAGTGTTTCTATGTTCATCTTTCTCCCAGGGAGCAGCTGGTGCTTAGCACCATTGACATGCAATTAGCAGCCCAAAACTGAACCACTTCCTGTAACTTTCCCCAGACCTGATAAAGCATGATAAAGCACTCTATGAATATGTGTGTGTGTGTGTGTATATATATATATATATTTTTAATCAGGGGTAAAATTTTTATTTTGTTAAACAGATTTTGAAGATGCATGGAGAACTTCTCCATCCAAAATTCTGTTGAGAGTTATGCCGCATTTGAATCTTTCTGAGACAATTTCAGAGGAGAAAAAGAAATGCACAAGGGACCAGTGTATTGAAACAATAACCCAGATTTATCAGTTTGGCATGACACTTAATGTGTCATACATCGATGAGTATATATATATATTTAAAAAATCATATTCACAAGCTTACTTTTACTTGGCCACAGGAGGAAACAGGTGGTTTATGTGGTGCTTTTTTTTAAGCTGGGCTCCCCCAAAAAAACCATTTAGGTAGAAGCAGGGGATGGGGCTAAAGTCCCCACATTACATTCTGCACAAGCCATTAGATCAGGCTCCAACCTGGCAGCATGCCACACGCATCTCCTTGTCTCCTTTAAATAGTTTACACCTGCAAGAGCACCAGCTCTGGCATTTGAAGTTACTCAGGAAGCTATTGTCAGGTGATGGAAAAGCACTTACAGAAAAGTCTGTTCATAATGAGTGCTAGCAAAGAAGTCCTCTGTCAAAGTCCCACTGAAATATGATGAGTCAGTTCTTTCTGCTATTATTATGCAGACAAACAACACATTCTACAAGACTCAAAGAAGCACCCAGGTTGCACTTCCCCCAAGATAGACTTGTTTGTTATGTTAGCAGTCCAAGAGATATTCAGGACTCTCTCCAACACCACAATTCAAAAGCATCAATTCTTTTGGCAACCTTATTTGTGGTCCAATATTCAAATGTGTAAGGCCATGATGTGGACCAGAAAAATCTTAGCCAGAAGCTCTCAGAACTTGTAGTCTGTGCCACTAATGCCTTCAATCCCCTAGTGAATTTGTATGAACTGGTTTCATAACTCACAGATTCATAGACCACATTCAATCCATAACAAAGTTTCAAAGGTTATTTTAGGACAGGATCTGACTCCTTTCTCCATTCTAGCCATTCTCTTGGTGTACATTCTAATTCTGTGCTTCTCTGTATAATTGGTTTTAGAATAAGCATGTAAACAAATGTAGCCTATGAGACTGGAGAATTCTTGAAAGAATTTATAAAAATATCTTCACTCTTAAGAAAGGTACAATGATAGAATACCCATTCTTCTTTCTCTAGTTTTTTTTTTCCCTTCAACTGTGGCATCTAGAATGGCGTTAGCTATTAGGATACCTGGATGAATCTAAAGATTGCAAAGTGAAGGCAAACACTGGGAATTTGTTGACATCATTGAACTACCAAATTCATTTATCCCTGAGTTTCCATTGTTGTTGTTAAATGTCTTCGAGTCATACATACCTCATATAGACCCTATGAACAAAAGATCTGAACGCTTGCATAAAATTCATTGTTTCTCCAAGTTCATAGAGTTTCTGGAGGCAAGCTATTTTGGAAATGAATGCCACTCCTGCTTCCAAGCTTGTTTTAATCAGGGGCTCCACCAAAACACTGTCCACCCTGGGTAACCATTATCACATTTGACACATCTGTGTCACAGTGTTTAGTATCACAACAACCACGAGTTCCCTCTGTACAGCAAGCAGACAATTTCCATTTGTATCATTATAAATTTAGTCTCCACCTGATGGTATGCACAGAAATCAGATCTATTATATCTGTGGAAGGAATCATCGGAGAAGTTCATTATCATCAATAAAAACTAGGTCAGGTGCAGATCACGTAACAGATAAACCATTAACTACTCATATGCAAGTTCAAATTAAAACTAAAGAAGGTCAAATCATATACACCGGACTCAAAATTTATTTTATATTTTATTTTATTTTATTTTATTGAGTCTATCCTCCACCCCCTGAATTTATAAACCACTCGGGAACAGGTTTGAGGCTTTGAACAGTAATGAACTAAGACCAGATGAACTGTGGGAAGATATCAAGAATATCATCCATGAAGAATGCAAAAGGTCATCACAAAGATGGAGGAAAAAGAAAAGGCCAGCATGGCTGTCAGAAGAGACTCTGAATATTGCACTAGAGTCCTAAGAAGCCAAAACAAAGGGGGGGAAAATTAAAAAAAAAGTTAAGGAATTAAATAGACGATATCAAAGGGCAACTCAGGAAGACAAAGTAAATAAAGTATTATAATGAAATGTGCAAGGTACTGGAGTCAGAAAATCAAAAGGGCTGAACTCACTTGGCATTTCTTAAGCTATAGGAAATAGAGAACAAATTAGGAACTAAATAGAAAATTTAGGCCAAGAGTTGCAATACTAAAGGATGCTAGGGGCAGAATATTGAATGATCCATCAAGCATCAAAAGAAGATAGAAGGAGTATACAGAGACACTGTACAAAAAAAAAAAAAAAAAAAAA
>NW_006399916.1:2458456-2460738 GCF_000299155.1 Elephantulus edwardii
CCTTTAGCTTTGGCTTCCCTACGCTCTAATGCAATATTCAGAGTCTCATCTGACATCCATCTTGGTCTTTTCTTCTTTTTCAGCCTTTGTAATGATCTTTTGCATTCTTCATGGATGATTTTCTTGTAATCTTCCCAGAGCTCATTTGTTCTATGCTCATTGGTGCTTAAGGCCTCAAACCTGTTCCTGAGATAGTTTTGAAATTCGAGTGGGACAGACATAAGTTCAAATTTTGGTTCCTGTGGACTTGATTCAATTTTTTTCAACTTCAGCTTGAACTTGCATATGAGTAGTTGGTGGTCAGTCCCACAATCAGCACCAGGCCTGATTTTCACTGCTGATATTGAGCTTCTCCATCAAGTCTTTCCACAGATGTAATCGATTTGATTCTTATGCATGCCATCAGGTGAAATCCATGTGTATAGCCTGCGTTTATGTTTCTTATAAAAGCTATTTGCAATGAATAAATCATTGAATGTGCAGAACTCTATCATTCCATCTCCAGCCTCATTTCTCTCACCAAGCCCATGTTTTCCAGCTACTGATCCTTCTTTCCTTTTCCCAACCTTTGCGTTCCAGTCACCCATTATTATCAATGCACCCTGATTGCATGTTTGATCAATTTCTGACTGCAAAAAGTTGGTAGAAATCTTCTATTTCCTCCTCTTCGGCTCTAGCTGACTGGAAGAGATCCATATATATTCCTATCCTAAAAAACGGTGACCGAACAAAATGTGGAAATTATCGAGCAATATCACTAACAGTTCCTGCAAGCAAAATCCTGCTGAAGATTATCCAGAAATGACAGAAACAGTACATGGACAGAGAACTACGAGAAGTACAAGCTGGGTTTAGAAGAGATCATGACACTAAGGACATTATCTTAAATGTCAGATGAATCTTGGTAGAAAGCAGAGAGTCCCAGAGGATTCATTGACTATGCATAGGCATTTGTGTGTGGATCCCAACAATCTGTGTCTAACCTTGAGGAGAATAGGAAACCCAGAACACTTGATTGTTCTTATGCAAATTCTATACTTGGACCTGAAAGCAGTCCTCAGAACAGAGCAAGGAAACATTGCATGTTTCAAAATCAGGAAAAGAGTGTGTCAGGAATACATCCTGTCTCCATTTCTTTTCAGTCTATACAGAATAGACCATTCAGGGGACTAGACCTTACAATAAGGAATGTGGGATCAGGATTGGACGAAGATTCATCAACAACCTACTTTATGCAGATGACACAATCATGCTTGCTGAAACTGAGGAATATCTGAAGCGCTTGCTGCAGAAGGTCAAAGATTTTAGTCTTCAATATGAACTGAAGCTCAACATCAAGAGAACAGATTCTACCACTGGGTCGATTGTCAGCACCATGATAGATGGAGAAAGAGATTGAGGTCGTTAACAATTACAGCATCCTTAGCTCCACAATCAACACTTTAAGCACCAGCATTCAGGAAATAAAAAGACAAATTGCATTGGGAAAATCTGCTGTTAGAGACTTCTGCAGAGTACTGAAAAGCAATGATGTCAGTCTAGAGATTAACATGGTCTTTGCAATTACTTGCTATAGATCAGTGAGCTGGACAATGACTAAGGATTACAAAAGAAGAAACAATGCCTTTGAGTTGTGGTGCTGGAGAAGAGTCCTGAAAATACCATCGACCAAGAAGAAAACAAATAGGTCTGTCTTAGAGAGAGTGAAACCAAGTTTCTCCTTGAAGGCTAGGATTTTGATGTTCTGTCTCACATATTTTGGGCAAATGGCCAGGAGGGACAGATCCTTGTGAAGGACATCATGCTTAGAATTCTGGTTGGAGGGATAACATAGGAGAGGAAGATCCCAGGTGAGATGGGAGGGATAACATAGGAGAGGAAGATCCCAGGTGAGATGGAATGATACAGTAACTGGGGCAATGGGAAAGGTGTGTCAGAATCAGTGAGATTGGCTCAGAACAGGGCAGACTTCAGAGGTGCTGTACATATGGTCACTATGAGTCACAGGCACATAAGAACAACAACAATGTGGATCAAAGCTCAACATCAAGAAAACAATGATTCTCACCGCTGGGCCAATTGGCAGCAACATGATAGATGGAGATGAAATTGGGGATAACTGTTTTCAGCTTGCTCACTTCCACTGAAGGACCCCCGAACCGCTGGTCCTGTTCTGTCCCGAGTGGACGGCGAAGACCCAAGACTCCAAGACACCGGCTTGATGCAACAGCAAGAGATAAGAGGTTTATTGCGGAGCTCCGGGCCGACCCTTATCTCTGGCA
>NW_006399916.1:2461114-2466283 GCF_000299155.1 Elephantulus edwardii
TTGTCATTTTGATGTGTCATTGAGTCACCTGGGAACTGTATCGAAAGGAATCAATCTTTTCACCACAATCAACATTCTTTGCATTAGTAGTCAGAAAATGAAAAGAGAAGTTACATTGTTGGGAAAATCTGTTATCAGGGAATTCTCCAGAATGCCAAAAACCAACAATGTCAGTCTAGAGAATAAAGTGTGCCTGACCCAGGCCATGTTCTTCAAAATTTCCTGCTATGCATCAGAGAGCTGGACAATGATTAAGGATGACAGAAGAACAATTGATGCTGGATAAAAGTATTGAACTGGATTGCCGAGAAGAAAAAAAAAAGGTCTGTCCTGGAGAAGGTGAAACCAAGCTACTCATTGGATACAAGGATTTTGACGCTCTGTCTCTCATTATTTGGGCATGTTGCCGAAAGGGATCAGTCCTTGGAGAAGGACATCATGCTTGGAAGGATGGAGGGACATGCAGGAGAGGAAGACCCTGGATGAGATGGATTGACACAGTAAGAGGGGTTTTGGGGGCAAATTTGTTGGAGATGATGAGATCGGCTCAGGATAGGACAGGATTTTTAGAACTATTGTGCATAGGCTTGCTATGAGTCACAGGCAACTTTATAGCACATAATAATAATAACAATAAACAAACAAAAAGTCATAGTTGTTGAATACATATATGTCCTTATGGCTAACTTAATATGTCAATGTGGCTAAGCTGGGTGCCTAGCTATGTGGTCAAACAACAATCTTGTTGTTTTTAGATGGAGTAGCACTTATAATCAGTATCATCGAAATAAAATAAAGTTCTTGATAAAGTTGGTGGGACACCTCTAATTAATTGAAGCCCCAAAGAGTAAATTCTGAAGTTTCCAAGAGAAAGAATTCTGTCTCAGGACTAAAATACAGAGATCCTACCTTTATTTCAAGCTTGCCAGCCTGCCCTACATATTTTAGACTTACTTGCCAGCTCCACATTTGTGTGGAAAAAGTGAGGAAAACAAACAGAAATATATGTGTCTGTGTATGAGAATGTGAGAAAGAGAGAATATGTATGTGAGTGTGTTTGTGTATATGTATGCATATGTCTCTCAGTGGACAAGATCATATGGTCAACGATAACTGACTATGTTGCTTTGGAGAATCCTGACAGATACAGAGACATATAAAAATAATAAAACCTGTTGAATATTTGAAGTATGATGTATGTTAGTGTAGCTCCAGTGTACCAGAGATGGTAGGGATGGTACAGGAGAGAACAGGGTTCAGATGGGTTGTTCACAGGGTTACTATGAGTCATACTAGTCTTGACAGCACCCAAGAACAACAAAATTAAAAATAATTACAGCAAAGTAAACTCATATTTACTGCCAAAGGCTTAGCCACCAAACAAGTGAGATGAAGAGACAGGGCAGATGGAGCCAGATCTCTACAAAGGCATCTGGTGTTGGGTCAGAAAACAAAAGGCAGATGTTTTCCCCTGAGCAATATCCCCCACCCCCACCCCCATTACATAAAGCATGCTTTGTTTATTGTGTTGTTGGGTACCATTGAGTCCAAAACAACTCACAGTGACTCTGTGAATGACAGACCAGAAACTTGTCAGATTCTGCTCCATCCTCAGCATCTCTGATATGCTCGAGTCCATTGTTATAGTCACAATTCACCTTGCTGACAATCCTCCTCTCTTTCTCCAACTCTCCACCTTTCCCAGCATGATGTGTTTTTCCAAGGACTGTTAGGATTAGAACCAATGATATAGTGGAGACAAAAGTTATATCTGAGCCCGGAAGCAGATACTGGCAAATATTAGTGCTTTGGGCACATGAATGGTGTCAGAAGCAGTAGATTCTGGGTAAATGAATGATGTCTGAGAACCAACCTCTAAACTTTGAACTCTCCATGCCATCCATCATCTCATTGGTCCAGACTCCAGCCCTATGACTGGCTAAGAGAAAGCCATAAATATGACCTCACCTTCAGGCCTTGCCTCCATATTTCCTTTCAAAGAGGGAGGTCTCTCCCTTTGGGTGTGTAACTTTCTAATAAATTTAATTTTTTTAATACTGATTTATTTGCAAAGGTTTATTTACATTGTCACAAATGATCCTTCCCATTTTCTTCACCCCCTCTATCAAATTGTGCGACTCTATGATTAGCAACTCCCCACCCACCCATCCTCACTCCTCTGTTCCCACCCTCGCCACCTGGGTCCTCAGACTCATTCTACAATAATGGTTTATACAGTATTTGTCATTGTGGGACTGAGTTCACTCAGCATAATGCTCTCCAGTTCCTCCCAAGTTATGTAGTCATTTACAAAATTATTACTCCTGCATGCTAAGTAGTATTCTGTTGTATGACTGTACCACAAATTCTCAATCTATTCATTTGTGATCGGACATCTGGGCTGTTTCCATGTTCTTGAGATGGGGAATAATGCTGCTATGAACATTGGTATATAAATTTCTGTTTGAGCCTCAGTTTTCATTTTCTTGGGGTATATTCCAAGCAATGGAGTAGCTGGGTCATATGGAATTTCTATGTTCTACTTTTTGAAGATGCACTAAACTACCTTACAATCCTGCCAACAATGTAAAAGAGTTCCTAGCTCACCACATTCTCTTTAACATTTATTACTTGTTGTCTTATTAAACATTTTACCTTCACTTTGGCCTCCTTGTAATTTCTTTTTGACCCCAAGTTCTAGTAAGAAACTTTAGCCTACACTTTAATGCTCTGTGTACTAAAGTCTGCTCTCTCAAGAAACTGATGCACACTATAGATTCTCATCACTGGGCTAATTCTTGATAGATGGAGAAGAGACTGAGACTGTTAACAGCTTCAGCTTCCTTGGTTCCACAATTACTACACTTGGCACCAGAAGCCAAGACATCAAAAGACAAATTGTATTGGGAAAGTCTGCTGTCAGGGACATCACCAGAGCACTGAAAAGCAGCAGTGTCAGTCAGTCTGTAGACTAAGGTGCACCTGATAAAGGCCATGGTCTTCATAATTACTTGCTATACATCAGAAAGCTGGAAAATAACTAAGGATGACAGAAGAAAAATTGATGCCTTTGAGTTGTAGTGCTGAAGAAGAGTGTTGAACAAAAAGGTCTGTCCTGGAGAGGGTGAAACCAAGCTGCTTCCTGGAGGCAAGGATTTTGAAGCTCTGTCTTACATACTTTGGGCATGGGATCAGGAGGGACTAGTACTTGGAGAAGAACATCATGCTTGGAAGGGTGGAGGGACAGCACAGGAAAGGAAAACCCACGATGAGATGAATTGATTCAGTGACTGGACAAAGGGGATTAGGTCTTTCAGAGATGATGAGATTGGCTCAGGATAGGGCAGGATTCAGAGCTCTTGTACATAGGCCACTACGAATACCAGGTGACTTGATGGCACATAACAACAACATGCTATCTCGGTACTGAGGCACCATCCCCATGTCTAACCTCTTCCACCAGGCACGTTTTTTTTCCCTGTGCAAGAAGGGTGAAGCAGGGCATTGACCACACAGTAACAATCCTGGCAGAATGCCCAAAGTATGTGAGATGAGGTTTTATATACATGCTGCCAAGGATACAAGGATGTGCCACCTCTAAAACAGACTTTTTTTTCTTTTGGAAGTTCATGAGATAGTCAGTACTCTTCTTCAAATCCACCAAAGATAGCAATTCTTGCTGTTAATCTTACTCGTTGTCCAATTTTCAGATGATAGCAACTAAAAACATCATGGCTTGGATGAGGTGCACCTTACTTAGTATTTAAATTGATATCATGGCTCTAAGTATTATGGAGAAGTCTTTATCAGTAGATTTCCCCATGCAACAAGCCCTTTGATTTCTTAACTATTGTTACACTACATGTTGATTGTGGATCCATAGTAAAATGTAATTGTTCAATCTTTTCTCTATCTATCATGATGTTTTCTCAATGTTGAACTTTGTTTCAAGTCCTCTTCAGAATTCAGAGCTATTTCTTTCAGAAAGCAAGGTTGTTTGATCTGCATGACAGAGGTTGTTAGCAAGTCAACCTTATTTTCTCAGCATTGAATAGGTGTGGAAGGTAATAAAGGAAGAAATTCAAGTTGTACTGAAGTTATTGGAATATGCTTCACCAGTCTATGCCAAAATGCTTAGTAATCTATGCTACAATTTGAAGGACACCTACCTGCTCAACTAACTGATAGAAATCCTATGTGTTACCACTCAAAAACAAAGAGGATCCAATGTAATGTGAAAACTATCTAATAGAATCATTAATATCACATACAAGTAAGATCTTGCTGAAGATTATTTTAAAATGACTGGAACAGTTCATTGACAGGGAACTGCTAGAAATTAAAAATTAATTCAGAAGAGGTTGTGTCCTGAGGGGTATGTACTGGTATGAGATGGATCTTGGCTGAAAGCAGAGAATACCAGAAAGATGTTTGTTTTATTCACTATACAAAGGTATTTTGCTGTACGGCTCATATACATTATAATTCAATTCTACAGTTCAAAACTCAAGTCACACTCATTGCCATAGAGTCAGAACTAACTCCTAGCTGAACCTCCATTAGGTTTTCAGACTTGGTAGGTTTCATCAAATCTGCAATGATTCATATGGACAATACATCTTGCTCTAGCCTGGACCAACTGTCAGTATATATAATATGTTTGAACCTGTTGTTACAGTCTTTGGAACCAGGTGTGGCATCCACTTCCTAAACCACATGCCTCTGGAAGCTCTATGAACTTTGATAAATGATGATAATTATAGAAAGGCTTCAGGCTTTTTGTTCATAGGGTCCCTATAAGTCCTGTTCCACTCCACTGGCAATCAACAATAACATTGTTACAGTCACTGGGTCAATCCATCTTGTTGGATGTATTCTTCTCTTTTAATGACCCTTTCCCAACATGATAACGTTTTCCAATGTCTGGGTCCTCCTAACAATATACTCAAAGTATCAGATGGCATTTTATCATTTTTCCCTCTAAAGAGATCTCTAGTTGAACTTCCTCCAAGACAGGATTGCTGGCAGTTCATGGAATATTCAATACTCTTCTCCAACTCTGAGGTGTCAATTATTTTTAGTCATTTTTATTCACACCAACAACCAGAGCCAAGGAAGAGGAGATAGAAGATTTTTACCAACTTTTACAATCGGAGAGTGATCGAACAT
>NW_006399916.1:2468603-2499314 GCF_000299155.1 Elephantulus edwardii
GACTCGACGGCACATAACAACAACAACAACTATAATTTACCATAATAAGTAACTGAAAAGGTGCACAAGGAGTAACTGAAAAGACCATAGTTTGGATCACGTACACCTTCTTATTGTTATGTGTCCTTGAGTGGATACTGATTCAGAGCTGATCCTCAAGACAGTTTCAGAGACATTCAATAGCATTGGAGGAGATTGTTTATCTGGTGAATTCGAACCACATGACTTTGTGTTGGTAGAGCATCTTCTTACCACTAGGCCACCAGAGCTCTGTTGTTGTTATGTGCCACTGAATATGACCTATAACAACCCTATGAACAATGGTTATGAACACTATCCTATCTTGCCCCATCTTCACAGTCTTTAACACACTCAAGTCCATTGCCATAGTCAGTGCTGAGAGAGTGTCAAGGGTCCTCCTCTCCTTCACTGTCCCTCCACCTTCACAAGTATGATGTCCCTCTCCTAGGAAAACAGCCTCTCCTAGCAACATGCCTGGAGTATGCAAGATAAGTTAAAACTTAAAATGGAGTTTCTTTATCTATATTTTTTATCTTTTTTCTTTGTTTATTATTTATTTACGGAAGTTTACAGAAAAGTTGGGATTTCATTCATTCATTGTTGCACATTTTCCTACCTACCCCCAGTTCACTTTAAAAAAACATTCATTGTTGCATCATTTCCTTTCTTCTCCTCACTCCTCCTCCAGTCCACTTTGCTATGCACCTCTTACTCTATTTCCCCCCACTAGTTTATTTAAAAAACTCGAATACAAGTTCGAACAAATTCTTTCCATTTCACTCACTCTCCCACCCATCAAATTGTACAACCCAATGATTAATCCCTCCTCCCCCTGAACATCCACATCCCTCTGCTTCCATCCTATACCATCCCTCCCGGATACTTATTCTACAATAAAGGTTTTATACAATATTTATCCTTGTGGGACTGAGTTAGTTCACTCAGCATAATGCTCTCCAGGCCCTCCCAAGTTAGGTAATAGTTTACAAAGTTATTGCTCCTGCATAGTATTCCAGTGTGTGAATGTACCATAATTCTTAATACATTCCTTTGTGATTGGAAATTTGGGCTGTTTCCATGTTCTTGCAATGGTGAATAACACTGCTATGAACATTGGTGTACAAATCTGTTTGTGCCTCAGTTCTCATTTTCTCAGGGTATATTCTAAGTAGTGAAATAGCTGGGTCATATGGAATTTCAGCTTTATGAGGAAGTGCCAAATTTTACAATCCAACCATTTATTACTTGGTGCCCTGTTAAACTTTGCTGGAGTGAAATGGTACTTTATTGTGGTTTTGATTTGCATCTCTTATTGCCAGTGATTTGGAGCATTTATTCATGTGTCTGTTTGCCATTCAAATATCTTCCTCTATGAAAATTCTTTTCCTGTCTTTTGTCCATTAAGTAATTGGGTTATCAGTCTTTTTCTTGTGGAGGCCCAGGAGCATTCTGTAAACTTTTGTTATAAGACTCTTGTCTGAGATGGTATTATCAAATGTTTGTTCCCAGTCTGTATGTTTTCTTTTCACCCTATTGGAAAAAATTTTGATGTGCACAGGAACTTAGTCTTTAGAAGGTCCCATACATCAATTTTATCCTCTTTGGATTGTACATTGCTGGTTGTATTTGGCAGACTCTTTATACCTTGGACTAGCGCTTCTAAGTTTAATCCCAGTTTGTCTCTTATAATTGTTATGGTTTGGGGCTTTACTCCCAGGTCTCTGATCCACCTTGAGTTGATTTTTGTGTATGGTGTGAGATGTGGATCCTATTTCAGCTTTCTGCAGGTGGAAGTCCAGTTTTGCCAGCACCATTTGTTGAAGAAATTGTCATTTCCCCATTTGAGAGCTTTGATTTCCTTGTCGAATATCAGTTGATCATAGATAGCTGGATCCATTTCTGGGTTCTCAACTCTGTTCCATTGGTTTATGTGCCTGTTATTGTACCAGTAGTGTGCTGTTTTGGTAGTAGGTTTTGAGGTCAGGAGTGTTATGCCTCCAACCTCATTTTTTGTTTCTCAGAAGTGTTTTGCTTTTGGGGTCTCTTTTCTCTCAAAATAAATTTGGTAAGTTCCCTTTCAAACTCTTTGAAAAATGAATATGGTATCTGGATTGGGATTGCATTGAACATGTAGATTGCTTTTGGTAGGACTGCCATTTTCACTACATTGAATCTTCCTAATCATGAACAGGGCACATTTTCCCATTTCTTTAGTTCTTTTATTGTATCTTTCAGAAATGCTCTGTAGTTTTCTTTGTATAGGTCTTTTTTATCTCTAGTTAGGTTCACTCCCAAGTATTTCAATTTGTGGTTGGCTATTGCAATTGACATTGTTTTCTATTTTTCCTTCTCTGAGTTCTCTTTGTTACTGTGGGGGAATCCTACTAATTTTTGGATATTGATCTTATATCCTGCCACTCTACTAAACTGGTCTATTAACTCTAACAGGTCTTTTTGTTGAGTCTTTGGGTTTTTCTGTGTACATATCATATCATCTGCATGTAGTGACAGTTTAACCATTTCTTTGCCAATCTGGATGCCTTTTGCTTCCTTCCCTTGTCATATTGTCTTAACAAGCACTTCCAATACAATAATGAAAAGAAGTGGTGACAGTGGGCATCCTTTCCTGATGCCTGTTTGTTTGACCTAAATTTTTAATATATTAAAGTAGGGAAAGCACCAAATTCCTTCACTTATGCAGAACTTTCAGAGAGCTAAAGCTCTCTGAAACATAGAGCCACCATGTTCTGTTGAAAGAGCTGAACAACAGTGTGATATTCTGGCATAATTATTCTTATTTTAAATTAAAAATCACATTTTAATTACTTGATGCATGTTGTTGTTGTTATGTGCCATCTTGATGAATGTCTTGATTTTCATACAAATGCAAGAATAGCATCCAGGATTTCTGATACCTATAAATATTACTACTGTACTTAACAGGATATAGATCACAGCATCTAAAATGTTGTTGTTGTTATGTGGCGTCGAGTCACTTGCGACTCACAGCGACCCTATGCACAATAGCCCTAAACTCTGCTCTGTCCCGTGCCAATCGCACTGTTTCTGACACTCCCATCCCGATTATCCCAGTCACTGAATTAATCCACCTCATAGACAGTCTTCCTGCGCTGTCCCTCCACCCTCCCCAGCATGTTGTCCTTCTCCAAGGACCAGTCTCTTCTTACAACATGTCCAAAGTATGTTAGACGGAGACTCAGAATTCTTGCCTCGAAAGAGCCACCCGGTTTAACCCTTTCCAGGATGAATCTGTTTGTTTTCCTAGCAGTCCATGGTACTCTCAATACTCTTCTCCAGCTCCACAGCTCAAAAGCATCAATTCTCCTTCTGTCCTCCTTGGTCATTGTCCAACTCTCTGATGCATAACAAGGGATTGCGAAGACCGTGGCCTATATCAGATGCACCTTAGTCTCCAGAGAGACACCGTTGTTCTTCAGTACTTTGGAGAGGTCCCTAACCGCAGACTTCCCCATGGCAATGCGCCTTTTAATTTCCTGGCTACTGGTTCCAAGAGTGTTGACTGTGGAGCCAAGCAAACTAAAGCTGTGTACAATCTCAATCTCTTCACCATCCATCCTGATTGATGCTGCCAATTGGTCCAGTGGTGAGAATCTTTGTCTTTTTGACATTGAGCCTCAATCCATATTGGAGGCTATAGTCCTTGACCCTCTGCAGCAGGTGCTTCAGGTCCTCTTCAGTTTCAGCAAGCAGGGTTGTGTCATCTGTGTAACACAGATTGTTGATAAATCGTCCACCAATCTTGACCCCACATTTCTCCTCATAGAGCCCAGCCTCCTGGATGATCTGTTCGGCATACAGGTTGAAAAGGTATAGAGATAGGATGCATCCCTGGCGTACGCCCTTACCAATTTTGAAGCATGCAGTGTTCCTTTGCTCTGTTCTGATGACTGCCTCCTGGTCCAAGTATAGGTTTCACATTAGCACCATCAAGCGTTCTGGGATTCCCAATCTTCTCAGAGTCAGCCACAGTTTGTTATGATCCACACAGTCAAATGCCTTTGCATAGTTGATGAAACACAGATAGACATTCCTCTGGCATTCTCTGCTTTCAGCTAAGATCCATTTAACATCAGCTATAATATCCCTAGTACCACAACCCCTTCTAAACCCAGCCTGGACTTCTGGTAGTTCTCTGTTGATGTGCTGTTCCAATCATTTTTGGATAATCTTCAGTTAAATCTTGCTTGCATGTGAAATCAGTGAGATTGTTCTATAGTTTCCACACTCTCTTGGGTCCCCTTTCTCTGGGATAGGAACAAATATAGATCTCCTCCAGTCAGTTGGCCAAGTGGTTGTTCTCCAGATTTCTTGACACAACTTGCCTGTCTTAATTCTGAACCATGCAGTGTTTCCTTGCTCTGTTCTGATTGATTACTGCTTCCTGGTCCAAGTACTGGTTTAAATGAGCACAATTAAGTGTTCTGGGATTCCCATTCTTCTCAAGGTTAGCCACAGTTTATTGTGATCCACACAGTCAAATGTCTTTACATAGTCAATGAAACACAGACATTCTTCTGTTACTCTTGCTCTGGGATAAGAGCCAACTAAAATTGGCAATGATGTCCCTATTGCCACAGCCTCTTCTAAGCCTAGCTTTCTTTCACTTCTGGTAGTTCTCTGCTGATGTACTATTCCAGTTGTTTTTGGATAATCTTCAGCAGAACCTTGCCTGTGTGTGATAGTAGTGGTATGGCTTGATAATTTTCACACTCTCTTTTTGGGCACCTTCTTTTGAGAATGGGAATACATATGGATCTCTTCCAGTCAGTTTGTCAGTTAGTTGTCCTTCAGATTTCTTGGCATAACCTAGTGAGCATATTTGCAGAAATATGTCAATTGACATGCAATCAAGTCCTAGGGCCTTGGTTTCTGCCGGTTCCTTCAGAGCAGCTTGAACTTCCTTTTTCACCATCATTACCTCTTTTTTTTTCCTTGTTGTTTACTTTATTTCTTTTTATACTAGTTTATTTACAAAATTTCAATACATTGATTTCAAGAACAGATTCTTTCAATTTTCCTCACACCCCCAACCCATCAAAATTGTACAGCTCCATAATTAATCCCCTTCTCCCCCTGCACATCTTCATCTCTCTGCTTCTACCCTCCCCCAACCCTCTTAGATCCTTATACTCATTCTATAATAATGATTTTATACAATAATTGTCCTTGTGGGACTGAGTTTGTTCACGTAGCATAATCCTCTCCAGTCTCTCCCAAGTTAGGTTGTAATCATATGTTGTTTCATGAAAACCTTCTGTGTCAGCCAATTCTTTTTGGTATAGTGACTCATTATACTTCTTCCATCTTCTTTTGTTCCTGGGTCATTCAGCATCCTGCCCACAGCATCCTTAAGTATTTTAAGGCTTACACCTGTTCTTCAGTTCCTTCAGTTTAAGAAATGGAGTTGGTTTTCCACCTCTTATCAAGTTTATATCCTGTAGTTTGCCTCCAGCCTGAAATCCCAGTCATGGCCTTTTATTAGCATAATAATAGGAACTTCTGACCTGGTATTAAGCAATGAGAAAGAAAATTCTAACTGTTTTAAATTTTAAGTGAGTTGCTGTTGGGTTTGCTCTGACTTTCTTATTTCATCTCCTTTCTTACGATATACTGAATGAAAGTATTTTCCCTTGAAAGGATTCAGATCTGGAAGCCTGAATTCAGCTAATGTAAGCATTAAAAAACCTAAAACACACACCCTCAATGAGAAGCTTATGCAATTCCAGGTTATTGTTAATGCACTTAACAATCTAACTCTTTTAAGAGATTTCAAGAATCATGCTATTACTCCTGTATAACCTTTTTGTTATTGTTGTTGTGTGCCTTTAGGTAGGAAGTGACCCGTAGCTGACTCTCCAGTGGGTTTTCAGAGGCAGTTAATCACATGGAGATTTACTCATCCTTCTTCCTTGGAGTTTCTAGTAGAGTCAAACTTCGTACCTTTGAATTCGTAGTTTCTTACCATTAGGCCACCAGTGCTCTCTCCTTAGAGACAGGCATCTTGAATGAACATATTCCCATCTGTTCCCCACCCCATAAAATTAAATAAATTTCTTTATATGAAAAAGCTAATACGATGGAATATTCCATTGTGAGTTGTTGTTGTTAGGTGCCAACGAATCAACTATAACTCATTGTGACACATCTGTCTTCACCATCTCTCACATACTTGAACTCATTGCTCTAGTAACTATTTCACTCCATCTTGCTAAAGATCTCCTTCTCTCTCTCTGACAATACACCTTCCCCAGCATGATATCTTCTTCCAGAGAATGGCCTCTCCTGACAGTATGCCTGTGGTATGTGAGGTAGTCTCATCTTCCTGGGCTCTTAAGAGCACCTTAGTTGCACTTAGAGAAAGCTGTCTTTACAGCCACATGCAAGTGTTGCTGAATCATGCGTACTTGTGTTACTGAATGCAAGGGTTTTTTCCATAGTCAATTGCCAATAAAACAGATTGCAATATTCAAAGCACTTTATTGCAGATCTGAAACAGTGAGAATTATCTCTAAACCTGCTTTCCCTTCTAATAGCTGTTGTTGTTAAGTGCTGTCGAGTCATAGACGACTCATAGCAACCCTATGAATGAAAGTCCTCAACACTCGTGTGACTTTCATCCTTTCTTCAGGTTCATAGGGTTTCTGGAGGCAAGCTATTACAGAAGTGGATACCACTCCTGCTTCCAACTTGTTTTAATTGGGAGTTCCACCAAATACTGTACACCATGGTAACCATTATTACATTTGACAGATCCGTGTCACAGTGTTCAGCTTCACAGCAACCACAAGTTACCTCTGTATGGCAAGTGGACACAGCAGGGCTATAGGATCTAGAAGAATGTCTGAACAAATTAAGACTAGAGTTAGATATTAATCTACTTAACATGTTACTTTTGTTAAAGTTATGGGATTTTTACATTCAACAAGAACAGCTTACATATCGTTACTAGTAAGTAGACAACCAACCTATACTTGGACCAAGAGGCAGTAGTCAGAATAGAGCAGGGTAACACTGCATGGTTCAAAATTGGGAAGGGTGTACGCCAGGGATGCATCCTGTCTCCATACCTTTTCAACATGTTATGCAGAGCAGATTATCCGAGAGGCTAGGCTTTATGAGGACATGCGTGGCGTTAGGATTGGTGGATGATCTATTAACAATCTGTGTTATGCAGATGACACAACCCTGCTTGCTGAAACTGAGGAGGACCTCATGCACTTGCTGCGAAGGGTCAAGGACTGCAGCCTTCAGTATGGACTGAGGCTCAATGTCAAGAAGACAAAGATTCTCACCACTGGACCAATTGGCAGCGTTCAGGATGGATGGTGAAGAGACTGAGATTGTTCACAGCTTCAGTTTGCTCGGCTCCACAGTCAACACTCTTGGCACCAGCAGTCAGGAAATCAAAAAGTGTATTGCGATGGGAAAGTCTGCTGTTAGGGACCTCTCTAAAGTACTCAGGAGCAACAGTGTCTCTCTGGAGACTAAGGTGCGCCTGATACAGGCCATGGTATTTGCAATCGCTTGTTAAGCATCAGAGAGTTGGACAATGACTAGGGAGGACAGAAGGAGAGTGGGTGCTTTTGAGCTGTGGTGCTGGAGAAGAGTACTGAATGTACCCTGGACTGCCAGGAAAACAAACAGATTCATCTTGGAGAGGATTAAACCAAGCTCCTCCTTGGAGGCAAGGATTCTGGGGCTTCGTCTGACATACTTTGGACATGTTGCCAGGAGGGATGGGTCCTTGGAGAGGGACATCATGCTTGGGAGGGTGGAGGGACAGCGCAGGAGGGGAAGACCTTCTATGAGATGGATTGATTCGGTGACTGGGGTCATCGGGATGGGTGTGTCAGAGGCAGTGCACTTGGCGCAGGATAGAGCAGGGTTTAGGGCTGTTGTGCATAGGGTCACTATGAGTCGAAAACGACTTGACGGCACATAACAACAACAACAACATCAAATAGTTAACAGTTGACTAAGAAAAAGCGTTTCAAATGTTGTTCCTTGGAGACAAGGATTCTGAAGCTTCATCTGACATACTTTGGGCATGTTGCAAGGAAGGACTAGTCCTTGGGAAGGACGTCATGCTTGGGAGATTGGAGGGAAAGTGCAGGAGAGGAACACCCTCGATAAGATGGATTGTTTCCGTGACTAGTAAAATGTGGATACGTGTGTCAGAGACAATAAGATCGGCACAGGATAGAGCAGGGTTTAGGGCTGTTGTACATAGGGTAACTACAAGTCGCAGGTTACTCAATAGCACATAACAACAAGAACAATGCTATTCCAGGAAAGATGCATCTTCCTTCCTGGTAAACAGGCAGCTTAAAGCACTTTACATGACTAAAGAAAGGCACGGGGAACCCCAAAATTCAAGGACAAGGTGATCAGTTTTGCAGCCTAACTTATAGGCCCTGCTGTGCTGACTCACTCGCAGGCAACAACCTCTCTTGCTGACAACCACCACAGCCAATCAGCATGCTCCACAACTGCTTCCTCTGCCAAGAGACTACCTACTTAACAGCATCACCTCTAGTAGCGGCAACTGCAGCCAATCCGCAAGCTATATGACTACTTCCTCTGCCAGAGGATAGCCCCTTCCTCCCCAAGTCTTTTGTAATGCCACATCTTCACTCCACATGTGAACTTCTCTGACCTGTCCTGCCACCCTGTCTCTCTTTCTCTCTTTCCCTCCAGACTGGGGCAGAGAATCTTGCTCAAGAGCCACAATGAAAACTTTGCCTACTTTCAGTTTCTGTGACTGTTTTACCTAACAGTAACTATTTTATAACTACTAAATGATAAGTTTAAATAATCTTAAATTTCTTAATAGCACTCCATAACTTGTGGCCACCATGCTCATCTGTTCATGCTCCCATCAGACCCAGAGACGTGTCACTCTCTGTGGAATATGATATTTTTCTGTCCATTAGCAATTAGCTAGTGTTACTTCAATCCTCCACCTCTTCCTTTACAAAATGATTTTGTTGTTGTTGTTGTTGTTATCTGCTGTTGAGTTGCCTATGACTTATAGTGACCCTATGTACAATAGCCATACTGTTTCTGATACACCCACCCTTATTACCCTAGTCACTGAATAAATCCATCTCATCAAGGGTCTTCCTCTATTGCGCTGTCCCTCCCTCCCAAGCATGACATCTCTCTCCAAGGACTGGTCCCTTCTTGCAACATGTCCAAAGCATGTCAGACAAAGCTTCAGAATCATTGCCTCCAAGGAGCATCCTAATTTCACTCTCTCCAGGATGAACTTATTTGTTCTCCTAATAGTCCATGGTATATCCAATACTCTTCTCCAATACCACAGCTCAAAGACATCAATTCTCCTTCTATCATCCCTAGTCATTGTCCAGCTCTCTGATGCATAGCAAGTGATTGCAAAGACCATCACCTGTATGGGACAAACCTTAGTCTCCAAACTGACATCATTGTTCTTCAGTATTTTGGAGAGGTCCCTGATAGCGGACTTTCCCAGTGCAGTATGTCTTCTAATTTCCTGGCTGCTGATGCCAAAAGTCTTGATTGTGGAGGCAAGCAAATGAAAGCTGTTAATAATCTCAATCTCTTCATCATCTATCTTGATGCTCCAATTGGCCCAGTGGTGAGAATCTTTGTTTTCTTGATATTGAGCTTAAAGCCCATCCTGAAGGCGCAGTCCTTGACCTTCTGCAGCAAGGGTTTCAGGTCCTTCTCAGTTTCAGCAAGCAGGGTTTTGTCATCTGCATAACACAGACTGTTGATGAGTCTTCTTCCAATCCTGATGCCACATTTCTCCTTATAGAACCCAGCCTCCCAGAAAATCTGTTCTGCATATAGATTGAAAAAATATGGAGATAGGACATATCCCTGACATATATTCTTCCCAATTTTGAACCATACAGTGTTCCCTTGCTCTCTTCTGATGATGTCTCCTGGTCCAAGTATAGTTTTCATATAAGAACAAACAAATGTTCTGGGATTCCCATTCTTCTCAGAGTTAGCCACAGTTTGTTGTAGTCCACACAATCAAATTCCTTACTTTGTAAAATATATTAACCAATAAAATAAAAAGCCTGCCTTCCTTTTTCGTGATTCTTAATTACGAGGAGGAAGAACCCAAATTTAAGAAGTGCACTGGAGAAATTTTCTTGGCAATCGCACTTAAGAGGCAGCCTGGCAACAATGATGCTTCAGAAGATTCGAGCCTCCAAGATTCACGTCCACCAGATGAGGCCCTAAACATTGTGCAGCATAATAATTCCTGTTGTTTCCCTCTGAATGTCTCACCTACATTCTCTGCAATGGAGAGGAAATGACAAGTGCTTTATGACTTTAAAAAAATATGATCTCAGTAATAGATAACAGATCAATAGCACAGACATCTTTATATTAATGTATTGATAATATTTTATTAGTATTTTCCCTTAGCCAATCTGATCAGTCATAAATTCTTTCTGGTAGATAGTGCTGGTCACAGGAATTTTCAGATAATTAAGAATTAGCTACTTTCCTCACAAATGAAACAAAGGAATTGGCCCTGAAGAGAAGTGGGCACTGAAATCCTTTCTTCACCTTCAAATGAAGCAATGGATACAACTTCTGTATCCATCAATGCAACCAGAATTAATACAAACACCAGGCTTGCAGAGAGTGTTTCTCATGGAATTCTACCTAATGGCAAGTCTATGTTCCTGGATTTGGAGGAAGTACTCTAGAAAAGAAGATTAGGCTCATTTCAGTCAGATCTAAAGGGGACAGAGAACTTAACTTCAAACAAAATAATCCAACTCGTCCTTTGAACTGTGCAAGAAGATTATACTAAAAATAAATAAACAAATAACCCAAACAGCCAATTAAATAACTTTTACATGACTGAGACCAATTGCATGTGTGCATGTATTTCCTCCCATCATAAAACAAAGGAGCAAACAGCAAACTTTAAACTACTTTGAAAGAGGGTTTGAAAAATAAGTTGTCTCAAGTTACCTCTAGGCAGGTTCTGGCAGAAAGAGATAAGAGTCCTTCAAATCTTCAGATCTGAATGCTACTGGGTAAATGCCCATTTTATTCATTGTCCTATTTAAACAGCTAACTGAGGATCACAGTGGCTGATTTCATTTATACCAAGAAAAGAAAAAGGGTAATAATGCTGAATGTTGGATGGGGAAGGGAAAGGGATGCAGGGACATCATAAATTAACTTGGATTTAAATTGACTCCAGGTGTATCAGAGTAGAGCTACACTTGGCTAGATTTTCAGCAGCTCATTTTCCAGTAGTAGTATTTCATTAAACTTCTCTTCCAGAGTGCCTCTGGTGTTCTCTTGTTGTTATTATGTGCTATTGAGCTGAGTACCAACCAAAGTGACCCTGTAAACAACAGATATGATCTCTGTCCTGTGCCATCTTGATAATCTCTGACATACCTGTGTCCTTTGCTGCAGTCACCATGTCAAACCAGCTGGTTGAGATCTTTCTCTCTTTTACTGACCTTTCCAAACATGATGTCTCTCTCTAAGCCCTCTTCTAGCAACATGCCCAAAGTATGGAGATGATGCTTTGTCATCTTTGCCTTCAAGGAGTACTTTGACTGTACTTTCTGCAAAACATATTTGTTCTTTTGGCAGTCCATGGTATACTCAGTACACTTCTCTAGAATCACAACTCAAAGGCATCAATTCTTCTTCTATCATCTTTATTCATTGTTCAGTTCTCAGATTCACAGCAGGTAACTGAAAAGAACATAGCCTGTATCAAGCATGCCTTAGTCATGTTTACTCTTAAGTATTTTGGAAGTGCCCTGACAGTAGATTTTCTCAATGTAATATGTTTCCTGATCTCCTGACTGCTGGTGCCAAGTGTTTATTGTTAGACGCAAACCTACACTCTCAGTACTCATAAAAAGAGGTGGCCAGATAAAACCAGCCGCCAGGACTGCCACTTGCATACTGAGTTTGACATAAGTTCAAATTGCCATTTTAGAAAATACCTCCACATTTTTCTTCTTGCATGAGCTTGCATGTGTGTGTGTGTGTGTGTACTGTCGAATCGGATCCGACTGGTACAGGAGGAGATTGTCCCTCCTTCTCCAGTAGAGTATTTGGTGGATTTGAACCAAGCACCTTCAGGATTGCAGTGCAGCTTCTTGTCACTAAGCCACCAGAGCTCCCTCTCTCTCCATCACTTTAGGAAAGTGTCCTGATCATTCATAAATGACTTCAATATTTTAAAAAAGCAGCAGCTTCATCTTACTTTTAAAACTGATATTTTTATTCATTAGGATTTTCAAGAGGTCCTTGACAGCAGATTCCCCAATGTAAAATATCTTTCAATTTCTTGACTGCTGCTACCATGGGTATTGATTGTGGATCAAAATTAAATGGAATCATTGACAACTTCAATCTTTTCTCCATCTATCATGATATTGTTGCCTATTGATCTAGTGGTAAAGACTGTTGTTTTCTTGATGTTGAGATATCATCTATATTTGATAGGATGGTATAAACAAATGCAAGATTATTCAAACATACTTTATTATTCTAAGATTGACATCATGTGCCTCCAGCCTGCAAAACTTGAACAACATCTAATTGACATTTATTTGGTCCCCAGACCCTGTTGTAACTTCTCCACAGTCATGTAGAATACCTTAAGCTGCCTGTTTACCAGGAGAAGAAATGTCTTTCATTTAATTAGCATTTGTCTTTTCTTAGTCATTTGTAAACTGTACCTCAAGTTGTGTGTTAATTAGAAACTGTATGTGAGAATCCTAAGGTTAAACTTTTCTCAGTCATAACCTTAAATTGCCTGTTTTTTTTTTGAAGTGAAACACATCTTTCCTGGATTAGCATTTATTTTTTGAAATAGTATTTTCCTTAGTCATATGCAAACTGTCTGTTTGCTACTAATAATATGTGAACTGTTCTCTTTGAATTTAAAAATTCTGTATCTTTGAACAAGCAATAATAATATGTTAAACAAATTAACGCCTTAATTGAGTATAACCACTTGATTGTGCTTATGCAAAATCTATACTCAGAACACAAGGCAGTTATCAGAACAAAGCAAGGAAACAATGGATAGTTAAAAATCAGGAAAGGTGGAAGCCAGGGATGCATTCTATCTAACTATTCGTTTTCAATCTGGATGCCAAACAGATCCTCTGGAAGGCTGGGCTCTATAAGAAGAAATGTAGCATCAGGATAGGAGGAAGACTCATTAACAACCTCCATTATGCACATGGAAAAACTTTGCTTTCTGAAACTGAGAAGGACTTGAGGCATTTGCTGCAGAAGGTCAAGGACTACAGGCTTCAGGATGGATTTTAAGCTCAACATCAAGAAAACAAAGATTCTCACCACTGGGCCAATTGGCAGCATAGTGATAGATGGTGAAGAGATTGAGATTATAAATAGCTTCAGCTTGTTTAGCTCCACAATCAACACTCTTGGTACCAGAAGTCAGGAAATTAAAAAAAATGAATTTTACTGGGAAAATCTACTGTCAGGGACCTCTCCAAAGTACTGCAGAGCAATGATGTCAGTCTGAAGATTAAGGTGTGCCTGATCCAGGTCATGGTCTTCACAATTACTTGCCATGCATCAGAGAGCTGGACAATGACTAAGGATGATAGAAGAATTGATGTCTTTGAGTTGTGGTGCTGGAGAAGAGTACTGAATATGCATACCATGGACTCCTAAGAGAACAAATAGGTCTTTGGAAAGGGTGAAACCAGGCTGCTTTTGGAAGCAAGGATTTTGAAGCTCTGTCTGCCATACTTTTGACATATTGTGAGGAGAGACTAGTCCTTGGAGAGGGACATCATGCTTAAATGGTGGGACAGAGCAAGAGAGGAAGACCTTGGATGAGATGGCTTGACTCAGTGACTGGGGTAATGGGAGTAGGTTTGTCAGAGACAATGAAATTGGCTCAGAACAGAGCAGGGTTCAGAGCTGTTGTACATATAGTGTCGCTATGAGTCAGAGTTTACTCAACAACACATAACAAGAAGAAAAGAAGTATAAAAACTAATGATCAGGGGAGCTCTGGTGGCCTAGTGGTAAGGAGCTGCAACTACAATCCCAGAGGGGCACGGTTCGAATCCACCAGATGCTCTGCTGGGGAAGGAGGGACAATCTCCTCCTGTACCAGTAAGATCTGATTTGATGGTACACTCACACAAAAATAATAAAATAAATTTTAAAAAATCAATTAAAAAAAACAAAAACAAAAAAAACTAATGATCACCCTTAAATGGGGAGGCTATTTTTGAGAGGATTCTCTCTGCTCTTCCAGATCTGCAATGAAGTGCTTTGGATATTCCAATTGTCTGTCTTATTGGCAAATAACTACAGAAAGAACCCCTTGTGTTCAATAACATATTGATGATGGCTGTATTCCTTAATTTTCTTCAGTAAGTGCTTCAATTGTTCTGCATTTTGCATAATATAGGCTATTCATGGTTTGATTATTTATGATATTTATTTTATTATGCTAAGATTAATCTTTGTATCCACCACATCTAGGATGTAAATGTCAAATAAGTTTTTTCAATCAATATGAATATAGCTTTTTGTTTATATGTATTTATAAGTGATTTGTAATTTAAAATAAGAATAACTATGCCAGAATGTCACACTGTTGTTCACCTCTTTCAACAGAACACGACGGCTCTATGTCCAGTTAGAGGAGCTTTGGATTCCTGGAAGTTCTGCACAAGTGAAAGACTGGTGCTTTTCCCACTTTCGTATATTAAAATTATACATCAAGAAACTTTATTTTATGTCCCTTTTAACTTATCTCTCAGAAACTGATCCATAAAATGAATTCCAAAGGTTTTGGAGAGTAAACTAGATAGTTGGATTAGGTCCAGTTGAGTTAACTATGATTCATAGCAAATGTGTGTAAACAGATCTGCACCTTGCCGTTTCCTGCTCCATCTTCACCACCTCTAACATGCTGGAGCCCATTGGTAACTGATTTTGTCAATGCAACTTGTTAGTAGTCTTCAAGTCTTTTTCTGAGCCTCTATCTTTCCCAGCATCATGTCTTTTTCTAAGGACTGGCCCCTTCTGACAACATGCCCAAAGTACGTGAGACCACGTTTCACCATTTTTGCTTCTAAGGAGCACTCTGGATGCCCCTCCTTCAAGACAAACTTATTGATTCTTTTGACAGTTCATGGGATAGGCAATCCTCTTATTTCAATAACATAATTCAAAAACATCAATCATTTTTCTGTCATCATTATTCTCTGCCTTAGGTTTTGGATGAATAGGAACAATTGAAAATACCATGGCTTGGAACAGATGCATCTCACTTTTTAAACTGACAACCTTGCTCTTTACAACTTCGGAGGTGTCTTTGACAGTAGAATTTCCAAATGTAACACATCATCTGCTGCTACTATGAGTGTTGATTGTTGATCCAGATAAAATGAAATTGTTGACAGATGGTGCTTATATTTTTTTCTTCTCAATGTTGAGATGTAATGCATATTGCAGGCTGATTTACCTTTGGTATAGCATGTGTAAAGAACCACATAACCAGGGATCCTTGGGTCAAACTAAATAATCCAGCCTTTAGTTTTGCATAAAATCATAACAGTCAGTGGGAACAATCCTGAGCAGTGTATTATTTCCTCCCTGTAGGAAAACGTGATGTTATAACTCAGTGTGAGGACCTAAAGATATTCATGACTCAAACATACTTTATACTATTTGTATAAAGAATCTAGACAACATAAGAGCTGCCATTTTATTCTGTTTTGATTAATGATGTGTACTGTGGAATCAGAACCGACCCTCCAGCCTGGTTTTCAGAGCCAGTTAATTGCACAGGAGGAGATTGCCCATCCTTCTCCCACAGAGCAGCTGGTTACCGCAAACTGAGTGCCTTTGGGATTGCAGCTCAGCTTTTTGCCACTAGCCAACCAGACTCCTTTTATTTTGTTGTTGTTTGTAGCTTTTGTTGCTATTTCTTCAACTATTATTTTTAATATCTATTTGAAATATTTTACAAATACAGACTCCATATTGTAGGTTTCACTAGCTATTTTACAGAATATCAAATTGAGTTTCAAACGTGTTTTAGAAGTCTCCCACAGCTACACTGCAAGTAAGTGCAGAATCGGGATGAAGAACCTTTCTTGCATGGAAGCAGTAAACCTCAGCTTTACTACGATACAACATGAAATTTCAAAGTAGAATCCTAAAACTGATTTCTGAGCATCGAATATCAAAGGTTTCCACTCTTTTAGAACAGTGACAGCCAGTTATATTCCTCTAATGTGATAATAAAAGTATGTTGATTTCAGTGAGGGAAACTTTTATAAACTGTTTAACAAGTATAATATTCAGAATGAAAATGCCATAATGGTAATATAGGTATTTACAAATATTGAAATTTTTTTTTCTTTATGAATTTTCCCTCCACTCCCTTCTACATATTCTACTCCATTACTTGTGTTATGCCCTTATGGTATGTTTATGGTTTTTTTCTCAGCCAAGAAAACACAAGCTGTTTTTGTTGTTAGGTGCCATTTGAATCAAGTACACCTCACAGCGACCCCATGAACAACAGATCTGAAACCTGCTCCATCCTCACTATTTCCAGGATATTGCTGACACTAGATGTCAATCCATCTTGTTGAGAGTCTTTCACTGACCCTCCACCTTTCCAAACATGATGTCCTTTTCCAAGGAATAGCCTCTCTTAGACACATGTCCAAAGTATGTAAGACAAAGCTTTGACATCTTTACCACCAAAGAGCATTCTGGCTGCACTTTCTCCAAGACATATCTATTCTTTTGACAGTCCCAGGGATCTTCAGCACTCTTCTCCAGCACCACAATTCTAAGGCCTCAATTCTTCATCTGTTAGACTTATTTATTGTTCGGTTCTCTGATGCATAGCAAGTGACTGAAAAAAGCATGGCCTGAATCAGGTGCACCATAACCCACAAACTGACATCATTACTCTTCTATCATTTGGAGAGGTCTCCTGCTGTAGATTTTCCTGGTGCAATAATATGTCTCCTGATCTCCTGACTTTTAGTACCAAAAGTATTGAATATGGATCCAAGTAAGAAAAAGAAAAGATAGCTTCAATCATCTCTCCATCTATTGTGTTGTCTATTGGTCCAGTTGTGAGAACAAGAGATGCATACATTTTGTGTGTCCAAGGATGCCCTGGATGCACTACCAAGTTGTGCTAAAAAATCTAGAGGACAACTGACTAGAAAGAATCTATATTTGTTACCATTCCAAAGAAAGATGACCCGACAGAGTGCGGAAATTATCAAACAATATCTCACCCAGCTATTCCACTACTTAGAATATACCCTGGGAAAATGAGAACTGAGGCACAAACGTTAACTTGCACACCAATGTTGATAGCAGCATTATTCACCATCCCAAGAACACAGAAATAGGCCAGATATTCTACCACAAATGAATAGATTGAGAAATTATGGTACATTCACACAACGAAATACTACGCAGCATGAAAGAGCAATGATTTTGTAAATTATTACCTAGCTTGTGAGGGACTGGATATCATTATGCTGAGTGAACAAACTTAGTCCTACAAGGACAAATATTGTATTAAAAACCAATATTGTTTAATAAGTATAAATATCCAAGGGTGGGGAGGGTGGGGGTAGAGGGATGAAGATGTGTAGAGGCATGGGGAGAGAGGCATTAATCCTGGGGTGGTAGAATGGATGGGTAGCGGGGTGAAGGAAATTGGAAGAATCTGTTCTGGAAAACAATGTTTCAAATTTTGTAAATAAACTAGTAAAATTATTATCATCATCATCATCACATGCAAGATTCTGCTGAAAAACTGTCCAAAAACACATCAGCAGAGAACGGCAGGCTGGGTTTCAAAGAGGCCATGGTACTAAGGATATTGAAGCTAATGTTAGGTGGATTTTGACAGAAAGCAGAGAGTACCAGAAGAATGTTTATCTGTGTTTCAATGACTATGCAAAGACATTTGACTGTGTGAATCACAATAAGCTGTGGCTAATTCTGAGAAGACTTGGAATCCCATAATATTTGATTGTGCTTATGTGAAAATTATTCTTAGACCAGAAGGCAGTTAACAGAACAGAGCAAGGAAACACTGCATAGTTCAAAACTGAAAAGGGTGTATGCCAGGGATGTATTCTGTCTCCATTCCTTTTCAATCTATATGCAGAACAGATTATCTGGGAGGCTGAGCTCTATGAGGAGGAGTGTGCATCAAGACCGGAGAAAAACTTATCAACAACCTGCCTTATGCAGATGACACAACCCTGCTTGCTAAAACTGAGGAGGTCCTGAAACACTTGCTGTAGAAAGTCAACACTTGCTGTAGAAGGTCAAGGACTGCAGTCTTCATTATTGAAGTGTAACATCAAGAAAACAAAGAATCTTACTGGTGGGCTGATTGGCAGCATCATGATAGATGGTGCAGAGATTGAGAGTGCTGACAGCTTCAGTTTGCTTGGCTCCACAGTCAACACTTTTGGTACCAGCAGCCAGGAAATCAAAAGACAAATTGCATCAGGAAATTCTGCTATCAGGAACATCTCCAGAGTACTGAAGAGCAACAGTGTCATTCTGGAGACAAAGGTGTGCCTGATCCAGGCCATAGTCCTCACAATTACTTGCAATGTATCAGAAAGCAGGGCAATGACTAGGGACAATAGAAAGAGAACTGATGCCTTTGAGCTGTGGTCCTGCAGATGAGTGTTGACTATATCATGGACTGCTAGGAGAACAAACAGGTTTGTCCTAGAGAGGGTTAAGCCAGGCTGTTTCTTGAAGGCAAAGATTCTGAGGCTTTGTCTCACTTATTTTGGGCATGTTTCAAGGAAGGACCAGTCCTTGGAGAGGAATATCATGCTTGGAATGTTGGAGGGACAGCACAAGAGAGGAAGGCCTCGGATGAGATGGATTGATTCAGTGACTTGGGTAATGAGGGTAGGTATGTCAGAGACAATAAAGTTGGCACAGGATAGAGCAGGTTTCACAGCTATTGTACATAGGGTTGCTATGAGAGGCAAGTGACTCAAAAGCGCAGTTGGCGGCTCTCGTGCGGCCTGCTCTTAGACCCTGCCCTCGCCTCTTTGGTACTTGGAACCCTTTTCATCAAGATGCCTGAGGAAGTGCACCATGGAGAGGAGGAGGTGGAGACCTTTGCCTTTCAGGCAGAGATTGCCCAACTTATGTCTCTTATCATCAATACCTTCTATTTCAACAAGGAAATTTTCCTTAGAGAGTTGATCTCTAATGCTTCTGATGCATTGGACAAGATTTGCTATGAGAGCCTGACAGACCCTTCCAAGTTGGACAGTGGGAAAGAGCTGAAAATTGACATCATCCCTAACCCCCAGGAACGTACTTTGACTCTTGTGGACACAGGCATTGGCATGACCAAGGCTGATATCATAAATAACTTGGGAACAATTGCCTAGTCTGGTACCAAAGCCTTTATGGAGGCTCTGCAGGCTGGTGCAGACATCTCCATGACTGGTCAGTTTGGTGTTGGCTTTTATTCTGCCTATCTGGTGGCAGAGAAAGTGGTAGTGATCACAAAACACAATGATGATGAGCAGTATGCCTGGGAGTCTTCAGCTGGGGGTTCCTTCACAGTTCGTGCTGACCATGGTGAGCCCATTGGTCGGGGTACTAAAGTCATTTTGCACCTTAAAGAAGACCAGACAGAATACTTAGAAGAGAGACGAGTCAAAGAAGTAGTGAAGAAGCTACCCCATCACCCTCTATCTGGAGAAAGAACAAGAGAAGGAAATCAGTGATGATGAGGCAGAAGAGAAAGGTGAGAAAGAGGAAGAGAAGGATGACGAAGAGAATCCCAAGATAGAAGGTGTGGGTTCAGATGAGGAGGATGACACTGGTAAAGACAAGAAAAAGAAAACAAAAAAAAAATTAAGGAGAAGTACATTGATAGGGAAGAATTGAACAAGACTAAGGCCATTTGGACCAGAAATCCTGATGACATCACACAGGAGGAATATGGAGAGTTCTACAAGAGTCTCACTAATGACTGGGAAGACCACTTGGCAGTCAAGCACTTCTTCTCAGTAGAGGGCCAGCTGGAATTCAGGGCATTGCTCTTTATCCCTCGCCGGGCTCCCTTTGATCTCTTTGAGAACAAGAAAAAGAAGAATAACATTAAACTTTATGTTCGTCGTGTGTTCATCATGGACAGTTGTGATGAGTTGATACCAGAGTATCTGAACTTCATCCATGGTGTGGTTGACTCAGAGGATCTGCCTCTCAACATTTCTCGTGAAATGCTGCAACAGAGCAAAATCTTGAAGGTCATCCGCAAAAACATTGTCAAGAAGGGCCTTGAGCTCTTCTCTGAGTTGGCAGAAGACAAGGAGAACTATAAGAAATTCTGTGAGGCATTCTCTAAAAACCTGAAGCTTGGGATACATGAAGATTCTACTAACCGGCATTGCCTTTCTGACCTACTTCGCTATCACACTTCCCAGTCTGGAGATGAGATAACCTCTCTCTCAGAATATGTGTCCCGCAATGAAGGAGACCCAGAAGTCCATTTATTACATCACTGGTGAGAGCAAAGAGCAGGTGGCCAACTCCGCTTTTGTGGAACGAGTGCACAAGCGGGGCTTTGAGGTTGTGTATTGTGAGTTTTGTTTATTTTGTTCTGAAATTAAAGTATGCAAAATAAAGAAGATGACATTTTATTAAAAAAAAGTATTTAACAACAACAACAAACTTTTTTGAATTTACATATGGAAGGCATGAAACTCCTACCAAAGAGTTGGCCCCAAGTTGCCTTACTCTTTCTTGTCCATGGAATTTGTTCAAGCAGGAAGAAATTCTACTGACTGGTTAGCTGCTGTCTTATGAACCCCAGCTCACATCTTTCTCCAACATGTACAATGGAAGAAAATGCTACCAGTCAGTCCTGCACCATCCCCATGCCAGTCATGGCCTCCAACTGCTGTTGATTGACAGGCTTTTATTGGTTGGTTTTCAGAAAAAGACCTCTAGGATTTTCCCTTATTCTGTCTTAATTCAGAAGCCTCATTGAGCTTTGTTCTGCATCTGAGCAATATACAAGAGTTCATTGATAGGCAAATTGTAGCTAGGCAAGGAGATGCCTTGCTACTGCTGTTGTTGTTATGTGTCCTTGAATCAAGTACATAGGGATCCTATGCACAATAGCTCTGAACCCTGCTTTATATTGAGTCAACTACTCCGATTATCCCAGTTATTGTGTGTCAGTCTTTCTCATCCAGGGTCTTCCTTTCCTCCACTGTCTCTCTACCCTTCCAACCATGATATCCTTCTCCAAAAATGGGTCCCTCCTGGCTACATGCCCAAAGTCTAAGACACATTTCTCAAAATCCTTGCCTCCAAGGATCAGCTTTGCTTCACCCTCTCCAATACAGCCCTATTTGTTCTTTTGGCAGTCCATGGTATGTCCAAGACTCTTCTCCAGCACCACAACTCAAAAACATCAATTCTTCTTCTGTCATCCTTAGTCATTGTCCAGCTCTCTGGTGCATACCAAGTAATTGCAAAGACCATGGTCTGAATCAAACATACCAGAGTCACCCTCATGGAAGGTAAGAATTGGACCAGAGAACCCTCTCAAATCTAGGTAGATCCCAAGGATAATGCTGTATCTCTCACAACTAACATGACTCAAAACTTACACATAACCATATAACTTCCTTTCAAAAGTTGAGTCTAGGATTAAAATATTCTTAAATTCTATTGGACAGCAATAACACTTGTGAATTGCTTTATAAATGAGCCTTGATCAGCTTTGACATCCTCTCCACCCTTCCCCCACAGTACACTAGACTATGCCTAATTAACTTCTCTTCCTAAGTCATTAGAATGCATTTTCTGAAGTCTTTCCCCTCCCTCGCCCCTCACTAGTGATTTTTATCATAATTGCTGATTTTCTTTTCTTCATTATTGTGTGATGAGTCCCTGAATCTTGTTTTGGTTACATATCTATGTAGCTGGGTGGCTTTGCATTTTCTGTGTCTACCTAATTGCATGTCTTTTCCCTTCCCAGCCTTTAGGGAGAATCTGTAGTGGGAGATCCAAGCTATGTTGTGTTTGTTATGTGTCATTGAGTCACCTGTGACTCCCAGTGACCCTATGTATAATGGCTCTGAATCCTGCCCTATCTTGAACCAGTCTCACTGACTATGACACACCTATCCCCATAACTGCAGTTCTTGTTCATTTATCTTATCCAGGGTCATCCTTTCCTGCAGTATCCCTCCACCCTTCCAAGTATGATGTCCTTCTCTAAGGATGGGTCCCAAAGTATGTGAGATAGAGTTTCAAAATCCTTGCCTCCAAGTAAAAACTTAGTTTCATCTTCTCCAATACAGCCCTATATGTTCTCTTGGCAGTTCATGGTATGATTAATACTCTTCTCCAGCACCACAACTCAAAGGCATTAATTCTTCTGCCATCCTTAGTCATTGTCTGGCTGTCTGATGCGTAGCAAGTAATTGCAAAGACCATGATCTGGAGCAAGCGCAACTTAGCTCCTAGACTAACACCATTACTCTTTAACTCTTTGGAGAGTTCCCTGACAGCAAATTTCCCTAATGTAATTAATATTTTTATTTCCTGGCTGCTGTTGCCAAGATTGTGAAGCCGAACAAGCTGAACTTGTTAAAAACCTCGATCTCGTTTCCTTCTATCATCAGTTGGTGCTGCCAATTGGCCCAGTGGTGAGAATCTTTGTCTTCTTGATATTGGGCTTCAATCCATAAAGAAGACTACAGTCTTTGACCTTTTGCAGCAAATGCTTCAGGTCCTCCTCAGTTTTAGCAAGCAAGGTTTTATCATCTGCATAATGCATGTTTCTGATGAGCCTTCCTCCAATCCTGATGCCATATTCCTCCTCATAAATCCCAACTTACATCCAAGCTGTAAGATTAGTCTATTTTAATAATTTTCAACTGGTCAGTCAGTGCCTCTTACACTGGCACTCTGGATTGAAGTGTGTCCCATCATAAGTCTTGGAAACCTAATACATGTACTTGTAGCTGTTTATAAATTGTGACTATGGTGGAGAAGAAGTCTTCTGTTAATAAGATCATGCCATGGCAGAGTGAGTCCTAAACATAATAACGTCTTGATAGGGTTAGAGAGAACAAAAGGAACACAGAGAAGAGAGTCCAACAAAGAAGTGATACAAGAGAATAAGGGTTAGCAACAACTACTGTAGCTTTGGGCCAACTCCCCCACCCCACTGCATAATTATGAGTTTGGAACTAAGGGTACTGCAATCTGGGCACAAACCCGAAGAACATCTGTAGTTGCTGAGGAAATGGGAGTTGTCCCTCTCCACCAATCAGAAAAGGCCACTAATTAGAAAGGCAAGAAAGTTAAGATTAGGGAGTTTTGTCACTGTTGTTGCTATGGATTATCCAGTTGGAATGGACCCATAATTGACCTTCTGGTGGGGTTTCAGAGGCAGTTAAACAGAAAGGATTACCCATCCTTTCCCTGCGGAACAGCTGGTAGATTCAAACTGTGTGCCTTTGAGATTTCAGCATAGCTTCTTACTACTTCTTGTTGTATGCCATTAAGTCGCCTTTGACTCATAGTGACCCTATGTACAATAATTCTGAACCCTCCTCTATTCTGAGCCAATCTCATCATCTCTGACAGACCTAATCCCATTTCTTCAGTCACTGAGTCAATCTATCTCCTCCTGGGTCTTCCTCTCCTGTGCTGTCTCTCCACCTCTCCAAGTATGATGTCCCTTTCCAAGGATTGGTCCCTCCTGTCCACATGTCCAGATTTTGAGATAGAGCTTCAAAATCCTTGGCTCCAGGGAACATCCTGGTTTCACCCTCTCCAAGACAGACCAGTTTCTTCTCCTGCTAGTCCATGGTATGTTCAACACACTTTTCCAGCACCATAACTTAAAGGCATCTATCCTTCTTCTATCATGTTTAGTTATTGTCTAGCTTTCAGATGCATAGCAAGTAATTGTGAGGACCATGGTCTGGATCAGATGCACCTTGTTCTCCAGACTGACATCATTGTTTTTCAGTACTCTGGAGAGGTCTCTGACAGCAGACTTTCCCTAATATAATTAATCTTTTGATTTCTAACTGGTGGTGTCAAGATGTTGATTGTGAAACCAAGTAAGCTAAAGTTATCAACAATCTCAATCTCTTCTCTGTTCATCATGAAACTGCTAATTAGCCCAGTGGTGAGAATCTTTGTTTTCTTGATGTAGAGCTTCAGTATATATTGAAGACTATAGTCCTTAATCTTCTGCAGCAAACATCTCATGTCCTCCTCAGTTTCAGCAAACAAGGTTGTAACATATGCATAATTCAGTTTCTTGATGAGTCTTCCTTCAATCTGATGCCACCCACATTTCTCCTACAAAAGTCCAGCCTGAATGGTCTATTCTGCATATAAATTGAAAAAGTATGGAGATAGGATGCACCTTTGATGCACATCTTTCCTGATCCTGTACCATGCAGTGTTTTCCTGCTCTGTTCTGATACTGTTTCCTAGTACAATTATAGTTTTTCATGAGTACAATTAAGTGTTCTGAGATCCCCATTCTTCTCAAAGGTAGCCACAATCAGTTGTGATCCACACCATCAAATCCCTTTGCATAGTCAGCAAAACACAGATAGACATTTCTAAGGTACCTTTTCAGTTAAGATCCATCTAACTGGGTATGATGTCCCTTGTGTCACACACATCTGGAAGTTCTCTGATGTACTGTTCCAGTCATTTCTGGATAATCTTCAGCAGGATCTTACTTGCATGTGATGTAAGTGATATTGTTCAATAATTTCCACACTCTCTTAGATAACCTTTTTTATTTAAAAAAAAAAAAAAGAAATAGGAATAAATACAAATCTCTTCCAGTCAGTTGGCCAGGTAGTTGTCCTCCAGGTTTCTTGGTATAACCTGGTGAGCGTGTTCAGGGCAGCATCTGTTTGCTGAAACATGTCAGTTGGTATTCCATCAATTCCTAGGGCCTTGTTTTTTGCCAATTCCTTCAGAGCAGCTTGAACTCTCTCCTTTATCACCATTGCCTCTTGATCATATGTTGTTTCATGAAATATTTAAGAATGCTAAAGGTACAGTGACTCTGTATACTCCATCTTCTTTTTGATGTTTCCTGGGTCATTCAACATTATGCCTTTAGCATCCTTAAGAATTACAACTTGAGGCTTAAATTTGTTCTTGAATAGTTTCAGTTTAAGAAATGCTGAGAGAGTTCATTCCTTTTGACTTTCTAATCTCCCATCCCCTCAAAAGGGGTCTTCTTAATCCACCATAAACAGTAGAGCTCTGCCCCTAGATGAAAGTTCCTTCTCACTTGCAAGAGGAGTCCCACTCTCTAACTCTTAGACAGCATACAGTGCTTTTCTTTTGTATTCCTTTGTTCTTTCACTAATATATCTGATACTAATCTCTTTTGTATTTGTCTGTGGCAACCTGCTCTGGAGAGAACTTGCTGGTCCTCTGCGAAACGTTCGATTCTGAGCATCTCCTATATTTGCACTGTGACCTAACACTTCTGAGATAGAAAAAGAACAGAGTAGACACAGAACCATATGAGGGGAAGATGTCTTATAAACCTATACAGCTAGGAACTCCAGAGCCAGTGCTCCCTCACAGCTACTGAAATTGATAGAAATAGATAGAGCCAATCATAAATTGGATCTATTGCTTCCTCAGCCGTGGAAAATAAATATCTTATTTTCTATTGTAGCTTTAATAGGTTATCAAAGATACGTGGGTTTGCCTCAGATAATGGTTCTGTAACTTGCTGCTAGACAACCAATCCGTAGAGCACATAATCCCCATACAGAAGTGAGGAACCAGAAGTGAGACCAGGAGGAAGACAATACTTGGTCTAGCCAGCACTGTCCTATGGCATTCTGTTTAGAGCTACTCCAGATTTTAGGGGAGAAGACCAGGCAAATCCAATGATTGGCTTCATTGGCTGTGCTCCCCGTTTGTCTGGGGTAGTCTTAAAACTCAAGTTGCATTTATGTGTGGCAGGTATATGATTACAAGGCTAGGAGCATCTCACATTACCTATATATGGAGGACAAGGAAATGAAGCACAAAAGGCTATGGCACTTTCAAGGGGCTCTGAAACCTGTCCATCTTCATGTTATTGTCATTAGGTGTTGTGGAGTTGATATAGCTCAGAGAGAGCCTTGAACAACTGATCTGAAGTCTGCCCCATCCTGTGCCATCCTCATCCATTCTGACACTCTCAAGCCCCTTGTTAAAGTCACTTTGCTCTACCTTTCCTATATGAAGTCTTTTCCAAGGACTGACCTCTCCTAATAACATACCCAACTATATACATGAAGTTTTACCATCCCAGTGTCTATGGAGCATCCTGATTGCACTATCTGCAAGACATATTTGTTTGTTCTTTTGGAAAGCCATAGGATATTCCATACTCTTCTTCAACATCACAACTCTAAGGCATCAATTCATCTTTTGTCATCTTTATTCAATGTCCAACTTTCATATGCATAGCAAACAATTGAAAAGATCCTGGTTCGGATCAGGTACACCTTAGTTTTCAAAGTGACATCATTGCTCTTTAGCACTTTGAAGAGGTCCTTAATGGCAGACATTTCCAATGTAACTACTTTTTATTTCCTGAATGGTGATTTTAAACCATGCAGTGTGTCTTCGCTCTGTTTGGACAACAGCCTTTTGATCTAGGTATACGTTTTATATGAGCACAATAAAGTGTTCTGGGATTCCCATACTTCTCAATGTTAGCCATACTTTGTTATGATACATTGGAAAGTACGCAAAATGCCAGTGACAGACAGATGGTAGCCTTGTGCTGGCTACCAATCTGGGTCTTCTGAAGCTTCTACCACTCCCCACCACAGTCCTCTTTAAATCAGTTCTGTAAACTCCAAATCATAGTGAGTCCACAGGATTTTCCATGACTAGTTTGTGTTGGGTTGTTTTTTCCCCCCAGAAGTAAATTATCAGTTCTTCCCTCCCAGGCATCTCTCAGTGAACTTGAACCTCCAAACTTTTGATTGGTAGCAGTGGACAGACAATTCATATCACAAGTGAATGCTGCCTTCCATAACAGAACTCTTAACTCTAATTACTGCTATTGAGTGAAGACTGACTCATACTTGACCCTCCAGCAGACTTTCTTTCAGAGGTTGGAAATCACAGCAGAGGAAATTACCCACATGTCTTACACGGAACAACGGATGGATTTGAATCATCTGCTTTTGGGTTGGCAGCACAAGTCCTTACCCACTGGGCCACCAGAGCTGTAGAGAAAATAATTTCAGCTAGAGATGTGGAAAACCATGGCCGCTTCTGAAGTGTTGCTTGAATGCAGTTTAAATGGCATAGTTCATTATCAATTTAGTGTTACCAAAGTAATTTAGAATCTAAATTTAAATATAAAAATCCTAGAGGGCCAGAAGTTGATGTATATACTTATCACATCCTCGCTAATCCTGCATTTGAAGAGCAAAAGAAAATTACAGTAAGCAAGAGGGATGAGTATGTAAAGGCCAGGATGTCTTCAGAAATCAATTACTTAACTTTGATTAAGAATGCAACAATGAATGAATGGAATCCCAAAATCTCTGTAGATGTTCATTGAAATGAAAAACAAGCAACCTAAATTAAAAAAAAAAAGATAGCAATAAAATCTTGCCTCTCAAGAAAAAAAAAAAAAAAAAAGAAAAGAAGCATGCCCAGAGGAGCTGACCAGAGCAGGTTTATATTCAGATTTGTACAGAAAGCATGGCTTTCACCTCCTAAGTTAATGAAAGAACAATGGGCTTCACCCAGCGGAAACACATAGGCAGAGAGAGAGAGAGCAGCAGCAGCTGGTCTCAAGTAATGAACAGGCCTGAGAAGGACACCAGGTCACTGTTAGCTGAGAAGATGAGAATGGTGTGCAGGCAGATAAAAGCAGTTTCCTTTTATAGGGGCCACTAAGGAGATTGAGAGGGGATGGCAGTTGGCTCAGGAAGTTGGGAATAGGGGTCTTATCATGAAATTTAAGAAATGTGTTTCAGAGGCTGGGGGAGGGGGAGAAGATTGTGCTAAAGGCAGATTTGTATGAATGAGTGATCTATCTCACTGTATAATCAGGGCAGGGGAGGGGCTTATCAGGATATGGTTGCCTTATTAAGATTTTATGAAGTCTGGGGCTAACTGCTTAGAGTGGCCAGGGAACTACAACATTCTTCCTCCATCTGATCTTACCTTTAAGTCAGGGCGTTGTGTTCTCCCTTTCTGAGCTATGATCTCTACAAACCTCTAAGGCCAGTCTCCCAGAGACTGTGATCGGCGATAAGATAAAGAGAGAAGACAGAACATTAGGGGTGAGACAGAAGTCAGAAAGGAACACTGGTAAGAATAATTGTCTGAAGCAAAGACAGATTGAATGTTAATGGAAGGACTAAAAAGGTTAAAACATTAAGAAGGAAGAAAGGAAATGTAAGAAGTTTGTTTCAGAGGCTGGAAGCGGGAAGACTGTGCTAAAGGCACATTTGTATGAATCCGTGATCTAGCTCACTGTACGAATGATAGATATATCTGCCTGCAACTCAATAAAAATGATTAAGGATAAGGAAAGGAAGCCATGGTCTACTGCTCTTCATCTATAATCACTTCACAGTTTAACCTCTGCAGTTCTGGAGTTGAGGAGATGTGGCAGGCATACATGTAAAACTGTCCTACTGACATGTTTATAAATATGACCAGTTTCCTTATCTAAATGCCTGTGTAGGAGATTGAAAGTTACTAGTGGCTTTATAATTAATTGATTCAGGAAAGGTAGGGAGAAAAGTGGCTTTGTGATTTATAATTGATTCAGGCAAGGTAGGAGGAAATGCCAATCACTGGGAAGAGAAAATCCACACAAGAAAGCCTTTTCCAGTAATCAGGGAAGATGATCAATGGATAGTAAAGAACATAAATTGTCTCTTATGTGCTGAAGGACGCTGTCATCTTGAGGCATCTATAATCTATGACAGTTCCCTTGTAATACAATACAAGCCCACACACCATTATTTTAAACTACTAATACATTTTAAGGGAGCTCTGCTGGCCTAGTGGGAAGGAATTGCACTGCCAACCCAGCCCACTGCCCACTGCTGCTGAGTGGAGAATGACTTACAGTGACCCCAGGAACAATAGATCTGGACTCTGTCCTATCCTGTACCATTCTTATCATCCCCAACACATTTGAGTCCATCCAAATGTAAATCAATCCATCAATCTCTCCTTGGCTGATCCTCCACCTCTCCAAGCATGAACTACCTCTCCAAGCATGAAGTACCTCTCCAAAGAATAGCTTCTCCTAAAGAACATGTCCAAAAATTGTGATATGAAGCTTCACCATCTTTGCCTCCAAGGAACATTTTGGTTGCACTTTCTCCAGAACATATGTGGTTTTGTTCTTTTGGCATACCATGAGATACTCAGCACTCTTCTGTAACACCAACAACTCAAATGCATCAATTCCTCTCCTATCATCCTTATTCGCTATCCGCCTCTCAGACACATAGCAGGTGATTGGAAAGACTGTAGCTTGAATCAGGAACATCTCAGTCTTTAACTGGCATCATTGCTCTTCAGGATTTGGAGAGATCCTGGACAGGAGACTTCCTCAAAGCTGTACATGTCCTGATCATCAGCTGCTCTATGAAAGAAAGGTGGGAAATATCATCCTCTTGTGCAATTTCCTGCCTCTGAAACCCTGCTATGGGTCAATTCTGACTTGTGGGTATGCAACAACAACAATACAACTTAATGGGGAAGCTGGGTGATAAGGAGTTGCACTATCAAACCAAAAGTGGCTCAAACCTACCAGTTGTTTCAAGGGACAAAGATGGGTAATCAATTTCCAAGTGATTTACAGCCTCTGAAAACTCACTGTGCTGTAGAATCAGCCTTAGGTCATCCTGACTCGATTGCATACAACATCAATAATACAGATTAACTGAAAATATTGAGTATTGAAGATGGTAAAAGCTGAAACCCCTTCATAAAACTTTCAAAACACATATAGAAAATGGATAACTTCAAATTAAGCAGAATGTGTCATGTGCTCCCAGACTTCACTGGCATCACGAGCAGACACACATCACCAGTCAAGTCATGAGAGAGTATTTCTTGATCATGTGTAACTTATTGAAATAACTTCAGGCACTGTTGAAAATAGAATATTGCAACACCACCACCGTTCAGTTCACCACCTAGTAAAAAAACAACAAATGAAGGGAGGAAGCAAAGACATTTAAACAACAAACCCCAAGCTTCTCTGTACTAAAGGTGGTGTTAGGATCACATGCCACATTTCAAATAACATCTTGTGCCACTTCTCAGTTATAAACGCTACATCCTTTCCCCAAATTGACTTAAATTATAGGTTATTTTTACTTGTTGGGAATCATGTGATATTTAATTATGTTTTAGTCACTCGCTTCTTTCATGTAACTGTGATGAATTATCCATATTATTGCACATGCTATGCTTTATTTCCACAGCTTGGATCTACAACCAACACCGCTTGGCTAGGAAATCAAGAGGGGTATTCCATTGTGAAAGTTTTCTGTTAGGGATCTTACCAAAATA
>NW_006399916.1:2502729-2530274 GCF_000299155.1 Elephantulus edwardii
GCTGGAGAAGAGTATTGAGAGTACCATGGACTGCTAGGAAAACAAACAGATTCATCCTGGAAAGGGTTAAACCGGGTGGCTCTTTAGAGGCAAGAATTCTGAGTCTCCGTCTAACATACTTTGGACATGTTGTAAGAAGAGACTGGTCCTTGGAGAAGGACATCATGCTGGGGAGGGTGGAGGGACAACACAGGAGGGGAAGACTGTCTATGAGGTGGATTAATTCAGTGGCTGGGATAATCGCGATGGGAGTGTCAGAGACAGTGCGATTGGCACAGGACAGAGCAGAGTTTAGGGCTATTGTGCCTAGGGTCGCTTTGAGTTGCAAGCGACTCGACGGCACCTAACAACAACAACAACATTTTAGATGCTGTGATCTATATCCTGTTAAGTACAGTAGTAACATTTATAGGTATCAGAAATCCTGGATGCTATTCTTGCATTTGTATAAAAATCAAGACATTCATTATCTAGATTTTATTGTGGGCATTTCTGAATGTTAGGCAGGAATGTTAAGATGGTGGATGTTGAGGTCAGTCTGCCCACAACAGATATCCATGAAATAATTTGAAGAATATATAAATGCGTCAGGCTCTCCCTCATTAAATTTATATCAATTCAATGCTTACGTGAATGTCAGAAAAAGATTTTTTATCATTTTTTATTAATTTTAATGAAAATTTAAAGAGACTATGGATTTCCATTCATTCATTGTTTCACTTTTCTCCCTGCCCACCTTTCCCGCGCCAGAAAAAGAGTTTTTAAATGTCCTCTCTTGTTGAGTCCACCTACAGGCACTAAAGACTCATTGCCATTAATTAAGGGCTGTTATGAAGATAATTAAGCGCACACTGCTTAAATGAAAGGTTGCTGGTTCCGATCCATGTACAGGTACCTCAGAAGAAAGGTCTGTACACCTACAAGGTCGGAGTTACTAACATCCCAATGGAGCAGTGTCCTACTAGGGCCCACGTGTGGTAACCATGAGTTGGCATTAACTAGATGGCAACTGGGTGACAAATGTTGAGTTTAAGCAGATACAGTCATCAAGAAAAGAGGAGCTTAAGATGAGGAGGGGAGGAATGATGTATACTGCATTGAAATAGATGAGGGAGAGAACTGTTTAAAAGGGACATATGATTGGGTATTATTGTCATGACAGGAGTCCAGGCTGCATAGTGGAGTAGACTTTGGGGGAGGGACTGAATAACAATGAGTTTTTCTTTTACTTTTCAAAGAGAAGAGTGAATTGGGGGGAAAGGGTGATCAGGGAGAAAAGAGGAACAATGAATGACTGGAAACCCTAAGTCTCTGTAAACTTTCATTAAAATTAATAAAAAAAGAAAAAAAGGAATATTTTCTCAGGAAAACTAGAGAATGGGAACATTTTCAATTTCTTGAGATGATTTTTAGTCAGAAATAAAAAATTTAATAATAGTTTGATTTCTAAATGCACTTTTGTGGCCCTAGGAAAAACAGACTGCTGTACCTGAAAAAGAATGACCTTCAATTAGAGGAGGACCACTTACCCCACAGGAGGACTGCAGGGAATTTGGAAGGCTTCCATTTAAACTATGATTCTACATTTATTTGAGGATCAAAAGGTGCTATATTTTCCTAGGCAGCAAAAGTGGAAGGAAGAGCTAAAATAAGAGCAGTAGAATAAGATCTATAAGTGATGAAGCTGAGATACACATATATGGCAGTTCATGATCATACTCTTTTCTTTGTGAATGAAGAATGGGAATCCCAGAACACTTGATCGTTCTAATGCGAAACTTATACTTGGACCAGGAGGCAGTCGTCAGAACAGAGTGAGGGAACACTGAATGGTTCAAAATTGGGAAGGGCGTACGCCAGGGACGCATCCTATCTCCATACCTTTTCAACCTATATGCAGAACAGATTATCCAGGAGACTGGACTCTATGAGGAGAAATGTGGGGTCAAGATTGGTGGACGATTTATCAACAACCTGCGTTATGCGGATGACACAACCCTGCTTGCTGAAACTGAAGAGGACCTGAAACGCCTTCTGCAGAGTGTCAAGGACTGCAGCCTACAATATGGATTGAGGCTCAATGTCAAGAAGACAAAGATTCTCACCACTGGACCAATTGGTAGCATCAGGATGGATGGTGAAGAGATTGAGATTGTACATAGCTTTAGTTTGCTTTGCTCTGTAGTCAACAGTCTTGGCACCAGCAGTCAGAAAATTAAAAGGCGCATTGCATGGGAAAGTCTGCTTTTAGGGACCTCTCCAAAGTACTGAAGAGCAATGGTGTCTCTCTAGAGACTAAGGTGCGTCTGGTACAGGCTATGGTCTTCCCAATCCCTTGTTATGCATCAGAGAGTTGGACAATGACCAAGGAGGATAGAAGGAGAATTGATGCCTTTGAGCTGTGGTGCTGGAGAAGAGTATTGAGAATACCATGGACTGCTAGGAAAACAAACAGATTTGTCCTGGAAAAGGTTAAACCGGGTAGCTCCTTGGAGGCAAGGATTCTGAGGCTCCATCTAACATACTTTGGACATGTTGTGAGGAGAGACTGGTCCTTGGAGAGGGACATCATGCTTGGGAGGGTGGAGGGACAGCGCAGGAGAGGAAGGCCCTCTATGAGGTGGATTGAATTACTGGGATAATCGGGATGGGAGTGTCAGGGACAGTGCGATTGGCACAGGACAGAGCGGAGTTTAGGGCTGTTGTACATAGGGTCGCTATGAGTCGTAAGCGACTCAATGGCACATAACAACAACAACAACCTGAAGATTTTGTAGGTTGGATCAGGAAGTCCTGGTTTTAATCAGAAAGGTGGATGCAGAAGTGTGTTGAAGATTCACTGTGACATTTTTGGAAATTAATGATGCTGATAGAAAACCTCTCTTTCTAGAGAGAAAGGGGAATGAAGAGGTGTCATTTTTAATTGTGGGCCAATGAAAAGGCTGGGAAGTGACTATCTAAAGTGGTAGGTCTGTGCTCCTTTATTCTTTTTCTAACACTGAGGCTCCAGGACCTGATACAAGCTTCCTCTCCACTAGTTGCACTCTTTTCCTGTTGCTCTTGGATCACCCCTGGAGCCACGAACAGCTCTTCAGAAGCATCTGTCGTTCCAGTGTGCAAGTATAGGAGGAAACCATGACTTTTTCCTTTATCTTTTTATCTGTACTGTTGCTGTACATCAACTCTGATTTTAGCATTATCAGTCAAATACTTGAAGGTATTCGTGTGTTTTATGCACTGGAAAAATAGGAAAATATTTAATCCTGTACACTCTATGCTTCTCCTGCAATGTTTCATGGCAACAGGGAATGTGTGCTTTGATGCTTCATGAAGCTGGCCTGATTGATTCCATTCATATTCCTCCAGGTTTAAGATCAGCTCCCAGAGCAGGCTCAGACACCCTAGGAAAGGTGCCAAATGGACTTTTTTACCCAAATATAAATGATACCAAGAGGCAAATGTAAATCCTAGGGGCTATCACTTGGATGTTCTGCTAACAAGCTACAAAATAATAGAAGACCCATCACCAGTGCCCAGCAGATACCTTGGCATATAACAAATGTTCAATTATCATCTGAGTGTTTAATGAGCCACTCACAGGTTGTAGAGAGATGTACTGCCAACCCAAAGGCAGGTGGTTCAAACTCACCAGCTCCTCTGTAGGAGAGAGATGGATAATTTCCTCTTGTGTGATTTGACTGGAGGGTCAGTTGTGAGTTGTTTCCAACTTGATGGCAATGAAAGTGGAACTGAATTCCTACCATATTATTGGGAGACAATATTTTTCATGGGACAATGAAGCTACATGCTTTCCAAAATGAAAGCTATATGAAAATGGAACAATTAGAAAGTAATTTTTCTACACAGTGAAGGTTTTAAAGATATTTGGACGGCCCATGAGAGGGAAAGGTGAAGAATACACACACTGGTCAGTAGTGTGGAAAGCTATCTGTGCCCCTGATATCTCATAATGACAAATATCATAAACTTGCTTGTTAACTACATGGAGCTGGTGCACTGATTCTGCCTCAGAAGCATGGTACCACAGACGTCATAGAATCAGAACCTAGCCATCCTGAGAGTTTTTATTGACTCATTTTCATAAGTAGGTTGCTAGGTATTTCTTCCTAGTCTGCCTTCACCCGGAAGTGCCACTGAAACATGTTCAGTATCATAGCTACCCTGAAGCATCCACTGACAACAATACAGTGTCAAAAGGGGAAGAATCAAACTGTGGTCCCCCACAGAGAAGATGAGATTTCTACCACTCACCCACCACCACCTGTACAATGTTCAAAGTTTCACCACTGTGTCTAGAATTACCTTATGCCCATTTCCAGTGAAAAGCTCAAGGTTGCTTGTAAGTGACATAGAGAAAGAAAAAGGTGCAAAAGTTAGTTAAATAGTTTAATCAGAGCAGTTTAACAATTCTAAAATTAACAAGCAGACTTGTAATAAAAGAGCTCCAATGTTTGCAAAATGACCTTGCTTCCATTCTGAATCTGCCTTTTTATTTGTAAAGATCAGCATTATATTTAAAAGGGCTCAAAATGGAGTGATTTATAGGATCATCCATGGTCTGTGATGCAACTGATGAAATCCCTGAATGGATATTGCTTCAGCTTTGATATTAAAAAAAATGGCCTGACAAGAAGTTCTTAATCAACATCTGATCACAGGTGACCAAAATAAAAAGGAAAAACTCCAAATGACTGTCAAGTTCATAATGTATCACATTGTTTGGTTGATGTCACTGGTTCCAAATATACAATTAAGCCCACGACACTTTGGTTACTATGAATTATCATGAAAGTTCTCTTACGTTGATCAACTTGCTTTTGAAGTTTTTCTTTTTGATTGATAGATTGAAACTTGCATAATAAACATGCAATGAATTATTTCTTTTGAAACTTTTTTTTTGCAGTCTTTGTGTTCATACAAAGATTTAATAAAGTTGCAATGTTGCATCAGAGCATTACCAAAATAAGAGCAGGGACACTCGGGGAGGGTAAAATGTGAATTAAGAGAAGAGCTTTCTGTCGTCCTGAGTCATGCCACCTTCTTTTTTAAAAGGGTGCACACAAGGGTGCTTTTTCTACCCTCCCCCACCAAAGAAAAGAAGAAAGTAAAGGAAACAAACAACAAACTCAAACTAAGGGGGGAAAAAAAGAGAGAAAGGTGGACATAAAGAAAATAGATTTTTTTTTTCATGCACATTATCTTCTGCATAGCTCAACCCACATATAGTAAGGCACTATTTCCCTCCTCAAATGGTGTCCACTGCAATCTGCTAAGTGCTACAGTGCTATGTGACCACGGCAGTTCCTTTCCAGATGGTGAACTAAAGAGATCAGGTGTGTGTGAAACCACGCTTCTCTGGGGATATCCCCACATCTCCCGGGGACACCCCGAGTCCCAGCAGAAAACTGTTGGGTCATGACAGTGTCCAGAATGGTTTGCATTCCCAAGTTCGTTTTGTCTGGGTATGAATCTAGATTATTTTTCCATACTTTTCTCAAAGAAAATACAAGAGGTGGGGGCAAAAGTACAGTCAAGTCTTCAGAACCAGGTGCCATACTTTTAAGGGAGTAGGCAACATTCACAATCCACAAACTCAGCAAGATGTTTCTGAGAGAGTCCAAGAAGAGAGAGAGAGAGAGAGAGAGAGAGAGCAGGATATAAGGAGACAATGAGAGGGAGACAGTGATAGAGATAGACGAGGATTCGGTTTCTAGAGGTGGTTAGAGTCTGAGTTTAGTTTAGTTGGTCCTCATACTGTTTCCTGAAGCAATCTCCTGCAGGGAAGAATTCCCAGCACCTTTCTTGATACATCTTCCAGACATAAGATTCCTGTAAACAAAAAGAAAATGTATTAACGTTGCATCTTTCCCCTAACAAAATATAGGAGAGAAAAGGGGGGGGAATCAACTTTGTTGTTATATATAGCACATGCAACTCTGATGACCTAGTGGTAGGGAGTTGCACTGCCAACTTCAAGGTTTGTGGTTCAAATTCAACAGCTGCTCCACAGGAGAAAGTCAATCTTCTCCCATGGTATTTACTGCCTCTGCAAACCCGCTTAAGGTTCAGCTCTGAGTTGGTTCCAACTTGACAGTACATAGCAAGAAGAGCCACTTTCCCAACTAACTCCAAGTCAGCTGACAGGGAGTGACATTACTTATGGTGACCCCCAAGTATACCAGAGGAAGGCTTTCCATGGCTGACTTTTTGGAAGTACATCACTAGCTTTTTCTTCTGAGGTGCCTCTGGGTAAAGTCGAATTGACAACCTTTTGGCTAGCAGTTGAGTGTATTAACCATTTATATCACCCAAGGCCTCCTGTGTTGTGGTTGTTGCCGTTGTTGTTGACCATCAAGTCTGAACCGATTCACAGCTGATTTACAGCAGGTTTTCTGAGGCTGCAAATCACACAGGAAATAGTCCTTCTATATCTCACAGATCAGCTAATGGATTCGGACCACATACTTCTGGATTGGCAGCACAATTCCTGATCACTAAGCCATCAGTCTCCCCCTGACTTACATACCAGTTCTTATTCACTCTGGTAGCTTAGAAGTAAGGAATTGTGCTGCTAACACAAAGGTACACAATTCAAATCACCAGGTGCAGAAAGCTGGGCAATCTCATATCATGTGATTTACTGCCTCTGAAAACCTTCTGGAAGGTAGCTATGGCACTGTTCTCACTTGACAGTACTAAACAAGAACACTCCCTCATAGTAAAAAATAAATAAGTAATCAATATTCATTAAAATCATAACATAATGAGAAAAAGTAATTTTTGTAGTATATGTTTTTATAAGTTCTTTAAAAAGTATTATCATTCCATACGAATGTGACTAGGTATTTCTGTCATCACAGGAGTCTAGAGCAATGGCTCCATGGTGGAGGGGACCTGGGGGAGGGTATGTAAAACAATGAAAGAATCTTTTCTTTTACTTTTCCATAATTTTTGACTCATGTACTTATAACTTGTTAGTCAAAATTGTGTCTTCTAGGTTGCAACACCCCCATGATACATCTTCAAGGATATGAACATATATGGCCAAGCACAATCAATAAGAGTGCATCTAAATTCCAAAATCAATCTCCATAATAGTCTATGTGTTTCCTACTGCCAAAGGGGCCCTTTAGAGTAGTGAGAGAAGATCTTCACCCTGAAACCCACAGCGTCCCTTGTCAGCAGGAAGTGGCTCATAGAATACGCCATCCCCTTTTCCTTATGACTCAGGGTGAAGTCTCTCTCAGGGAGGAGTGATAGGGAATGGCAAAGGACACACTGACAAAGAAGATTAATCAGAACTGGCTTTGACAAGCACTGTGGCATTTGGACAAGAACAAACTGGGAGGAGGGTAGAGAGAATAGTGCAACAATGAATGAATGGAAACCCAAAATCTCTGTAAATGTTTATGAAAATTAATAAAATATAATTATAGAAAAAAAGTATTATCATTCTTAATTGTATCCTCAGCTGTGTATTTCTTATTCAAACTGTTAATAAGTAGACCAGATTTGTTGCTTAAAAAGAATAGTGGGCAAAGTTATTAAGCAATGATTTTTAACTGACAATACTTATGTGGGTTGAAGTTCAATTGAAATCATCTGCTATATGATTGAGCAATTAAGAATACTATAATTAGGAAGATTCAATTGTCCTAGAGGAAGGATTTTAAAAACTCAGACTCAGCATTTGCAGTTAAAAACAAAACTCAACACTCATTTACTATTTGACATTAGAATTTTCTCTTTCCAACAAAGGCAATTTTTATTAACTCATCAAGAAAACTTGGATTTATGTTATGATAAAATAACTAATATTGCATAGTGATCTCAGTGAAAAGGTGTAAAAGTACACATATTGCTCCACTGTGTAGGATTTTTAAATTTCTTTCGGAGGATGAAATATAGCCATGTTTACTGACCTGTCCTGTGTGCTCTGTTTCATCCTTGTTTATGAGATACATCAGAAAAAACCTACAGAGAGAGAAACACACATCAGAAACAGTGCATAACAATAGCAGCAACAGAGAGAAAAACATTTTATGTATTTTATGTTGTACTGGCCTAGTGTTGTGTTGTATTAGCCACTGGTGGCCTAGTGGGTAGAGAGTTGCACTGCCAACCCAAAGGTTGGCGGTTCAAATACACCAGCTACTCTGTGAGAGAAAGATGTGCAATCTCCTCCATGAAATTTCCTGCCCCTGAAAACTTATTGCAGGGTCAGCTATGAGTCAGTTCCTACTCTATGGAAATGAGTTTGAGTTTTTTGGTATTCAATTATGGTTTGTACACTGAAAACAACACAAATATATTTTCTAGAAAATTAACTCTGTGCACCAGAAATAGGGAGGTTTTCTAAATTTAGGGCATTTTCTAAGTTTACTGAAGGATGATTTCTTTCACCTTGGAGAGATGATAGCTTCAGTGTAGGAAATGACTCATGTTTTTCCCAACAATCAAATTAATACTTATAAAGGTCAAATGAATACAAGCTTAATGAGAAGGTCTAACTTTCCAACTAAAGTTCAGTTAAGCATCTCTTCCATCACCATTGAGTTAGAACTGAATCACAGCTTACTGCCCGGCTGAGACTGTAAATCCCATGGGAGGACATGGCCCATCTTGGTATCATGGAGCCGCTGGGGAATTTGAACTACCAGAGAGGTGCCACCTTTGGCTTAGCAGCGCAAATCCCTACGGACTATGCCACCAGAGCTCCAATTCACCGTAGTGCCATTGAGTCTGGTTCTGAGAGATTTCATTTTATTGCAAACACATTAATTAAGGTAAATTCTTACCCTGAAAGCTTTTGTACTGAGGATCTGATAAAATGATTTTTCAACTTTTCATGTCATTATTTTCCAATGGAATCAAGCCCTAATACTGTGAGTGGTTTTGTGGCATTAGCTTTTCCAAGCTTCATTTTCCACATGAGATTTTATTTTGTACTGTGTACTGGTTTCCAACACAAGTATTAATTAGGAGTTATATAGACGGCATAACTGGACTTATAACTGTAGCTAAGCCCTGATAAAATTGTGGCAAAATCCTTAGATGCTCTCACATAGCCCTCAGTGCTACCACAAGGTATTCACGTCTGATGCCATGAATGCTGAGACTCATGTGCAAGTACAAGGCACCACAGGGTAAACATGTTGAGGACCAAAGGAGGTAAAATGTGGCCACAGCTCAAGTTCCCTGCTGGAGCCATGACATATCAGATCAGCATATCTCTTATCCTTATCTGCACCTAATGGGGTCAGAACTCCAATCACCATTTAGAAAATGAAGGTTATGTAATGTGTCTAAAGCCACACATGTGAATTTCACACCCCACATTCTTCTATAATTGTTGTTGATGTTATATGCCATTGGGTCAACTCATAGCAACCCTATGAACAATGGCTCCAAAACAAACATGCTCTATCCTGAGCCAACCTCACCATCTGTGACACACCTGACTCATCGCCTCAGTTACCATGTCAATCCATCTCATCCTTGGTCTTCCTCTCCTGCACTGTCCCTCCACCCTTTCCAAGCATGCTGTCCTTCATCAATGACTTCTCCCTCTGAGCAAAATGCCCAAAATATGTGAGATGGAGCTTCAAAATTCTTGCCTCCAAGTAGCAGTCTGGTTTCACTCTCTCCAAAAAAGACCTGTTCGTTCTCTTGGCAGCCCATGGTATGTTCAATATCCTTTCTGAGCACCTCAACTGTATAATGCTTCTCTCAATTTCCTCTCTTTGATACTAAATTTAGGTCAGAAACTATGTAGGCGATAAATACAACCAAATTGACATTTTAGTAGGTCTCATTTAAAACTTAGGGAGCGTTTGTGGCCTAGAAGAAAGGATTGTGCTGTCAACCAATAGGCAAGTGGTTCAAATCTATGAGCTGCTCCAATGGATAAAGATGAAAAATATCCTTTCATGTGATTTGTGCTCTAGGAAACCTATTGGAGGGTCAGCTATAAGCCTGTTCCTACTAGACAGCATACTAACAACAACATATAATACTTAAATTTTTATATCTTTTAAAGAATTTAGCTTCTCATTGAGTGTCCAATTTTGCCCAAGAAAATCTGTAAACCCTGAAAACAGTAAAATGGATGTTCACATTTTTCTAAGTGACCTATCCACATCAGGAAATTCAGCATTCTTTTTTTCTCTTTCCATTTTCTATTTCCCCATCCATAATACATTATTCACATGAAGAGCTGAAATCTGATCTCCTAAGTGAACTTACTCCAGAGGAAATGATAACCACTATCTGCGGTCGGTCTCTCTCATAAATAGTGGGAGCCAAAATGCAGATGTTACAGAAAAGATGTTGGTCTTGCTTCTAATTCTCAGCACTCCAAGCTGAGGAATAATTCACAAACATGAGGAAGGGTTCATACTCACAGGTAATTGGCCAAGTTGTGTTCCTGTAAAGTGTGGGTTTCAAAGCCATGTGGAACAGTGTCAAAGTAGTCATTGCCTATTCCACAGATAAAGCATTTCGTCTGGAAAGCAAAGAAAAGATTAAAATGTCAGAGTGTTTGGAAATCAAAAGGAAAATATAGCATACCACTTAACAAAACACATCAGTTGCTGTGAAGCTAATTCTAATTAATGGTAACCTCATGTCCACTAGAGTATAACTGGCTTCCATTGGGTTTTCAGTAGTGGATATTTCATCTATTTATATATAATTTTTTCCTTTTTTTGCACATTTTCTTCCTTTCCATTCTTCTCCCCTTCCCCAGCCCACCCAGCAACGCACCCCTTGTTCCAGATTTCTGTCAGATAGTTAATGCCTAATCATATATTCTTTTCAGACAGTTCTTGCCCTTATGTGTTGTATTGCAGTGTTGAGTATCTATCCACTCTTTCACCCATTCTCTGCCAACCCTGACCCTGTCCGTCTTATTTTGTAACAGTGGTGTTATACAGTATCTGTCCTTTTGTGACTGAGATATTTCACTCAGCATAATGTTCTACAGGCTCCCCCATGTTGTGTAATCCTTTATAAGTTTGGTGTTTTTAACGGTGGATATTTCAACAGTAGATAACCATCCAACTCTTGGTTATCAGCTGAGTATGTTGACCATCTGCATCCTCCTCAGACTGGACTTAACCATTATGCCCAATTATTTTGTTTGATTAATATATGAAAACAGATAATATGGAGACTGTGGATAATATGGAGATTGTGCCAAGTACATGAATAAAAATGTACCTGTTGGCATGACTGTATCATGTTGCTATTTAAATGTGTGCCAGCAACAATAAGTAATAGTTACAGAAGTGTTTAGGATGATTATGGCTGAAAAACAATGTCCTTGAGTTCTCCAGTTTAAGTGATAATCTTTAGGATCTAGTAATCTTGACAGAATTGAACATTTCCCCAACTAAGACTGTTAGCGTGGTACCCAGCTAAAGTCCAACAATCAAGGGGTTGGTTGCTACCCTTTAGGGATGGTAAAATACCAAGTTATTTATTCAGGAATGGCCAGGGCATGGGTTGGTCTGTGGTATTGTAGAAGATTAATGTTTGGATGTGCTGATGTTGCCATTAGCTGTTGATATTCACTCCCCAACTCATGACAACTACCTGAACAGTGGAATGATGGAATGTGCAGTTTTGTGTGATTCCCATGACTGGCTGTGGATTGATGATTTTATGATTTATAGGGATTTATAGGTGATTTTTGGAAGTGGACAGTTAGCCTTTCTTCCCATCCATCTTAATCTGCAAGCTCCACTAAGACCTGTCGCACCTCACAACATAATGCAAGCATCCACTAACCAATGAAAGTTGGCTATGAATTAGGTGTAGTGACAGGAATTGTACCTGGATCCCGCCATAGAAGGAGAGAAATCTACCACCAAACCACCACTGTCCTTCTGGGCAGGCACTAAAAAGAAAATCTTCACCTTGAGGTATCAAACATCTAGTCTGTCTTTGATTCCCTACTGCAAACCTCATCTCTCTTTGTCTAGGTTGCATATGAAAACTGGTTATACCTGTCCTCCACTTTACTAGCAGAATTGCATACATTATCACCTAAAAGGAATGTGATCCTTATAATTTTGTGTAATTTTTAAATGTTCATTGGAATGCAGTAGATGACTTAATATAACTTTATTACAGGTATTGTCATTGTAACTTCTCATGCAAACATGAGATGTTTGTGGCCCACCTAGAGATTGGATCATTTGCTAATCATGTTAATGGCACTGTTTGGGTGGGACTATGAAAATAAAATGCATGGAATCCTAATGTGGATTTTGGTTGGCTTTGCCATCTCATCAACCATAAAATGGTCATCATAGAAGCAGAAAATGGAGATTTCACTGCCATCAAGAAGAAACAGAAAGTGCAGCTGGTCCTCTGGGCCTGAGATTACTGTGTGACCCAGAAGAGGAGAGGTATAACAGGCGAGAGACTGTGAAATGGCAAAGCACCACAAGGTGAGGCAGCACAAGTGGTAGAACCCAGATAACTGGCACAAGACAGCTGTGGGCTTCCCAGGCCATGAAGTAAGACAGCTGAGTGACTGCTGACAGAGAGGGTGCCTATGTATATTCCCTTGGAAGCTAAGTCTACAGACCCAGGAGCTCTACAGCTGAGTATATGTGGATCTTGGCAGAGTGAGGGTGGCAAATAATTAGCAACACTGAAAGAGTTTTATAACACTTGCCCACATGGGACACAGTCTAGGGTGTAAAGCTTAAGGTAAGAATATGTGCTGCAGGCATACGTGAGAGATATCCTGACTAAATGGCAGTCTTCTGAGCATTCCCCAACCTGAGTGGTACTATCTTATTTCTCTAACAAATCTCCTGATCATGCATACTGTCTCTGAGGTCTGTGTGCTCATTATAACAGATTATTGACCCAACAGAGAAGTAATGAGTGTCATGGGAGGATGGCAGAATCCACAGAAAAGCTTTAGAAACTTTGACACGTGGCAGGTTGGAGAGCATGCTGCTGATGTTATGCTTCCCTCACACCCACTCAGTTTTGCACTCTCATTTTCTATAAATCAAAAGCTAATTCAAACCACTGAGGCATTTTCATGGTCCCCTGGATTATAGGAGTGGAATTAATATATGATTCTAGCAGCCAACAACCACTGATGTTGTTGTTACTGCTATGTGCTGTTGTAACATCAGGTCTTTATCCAGTTAGATGCCTCTCAAGTGAAACAGGTTCAAAACTTATCTCAGGGGTTTTACGTGTGAAGCTGTTCTTCCTCTTGGCTGACTCAGGCCAGACAGCTGTCCCACCATGTCCCTGAGTGCCATGGCTGAAACCTGGGAGTCATCCCTATTTGTTCCACCTTCTCTGTCCCCTGAATTTGGCCTCTCTCCCAGTGCTTTTGATCTGTCTAGCCTCCTTAGCAAAAGCCTCATAAACCCCCTCCTGGAAATTTCTGAAAGCCACTTCCTCGCTCCTAGATGTGCCATTTTCTAATTTATCCCCCACCCTTGAAAACACAGTGATCTTCTTAAATGATAAATCCATCACCTCATTACTGCCCTTCTTAAAACCCTTTACTTGTTTCCTTCAGCCCATAAATTCAGCTGTGAACTTCTCCAGTGAGTTACTAGGCTCTTTACGAGCTGGCCACCTTCTCCTGCTTTACTGTCAGTGTCCAATACATCAGTCATTTTGAATCATTTACTCTTGTTAGATGAAAGGATTTTCTTGCTGTCTTTGGTCCATCACGTCAGAGGACAGCATTCTTGTGGTATACAGTGTGAATGGCACCCAGGAGATAAGCAGAGGGAAGGTACAGGGTTGTTTCCCAAACTATCCTGCCTGCCTAGGTCCCTGATAAGCCCTTTCAAAGACCTGTGGACACCTCTGTCACCTGTAACACTCAGCCTGAACTCTCGAGAAGTTTCCCTGGAGATACCTTCACGACTGGCTCTTTGAAGGTGCTCATCGCTCTCTTCTGTAACTGTCTATGCACTAGTCATGGAAATGCTATTCTTTTTTAAAATTATTTGAAATTGGTTTACTTACAAAGTCCATATACCTAGTGTTATACACTTTTCTTCATGCACATTTTATCTCATACAATCATTCCAATGCATATATTTTATAAAACCAATCACTATTGGACCTTGCCCATCATTGCCCTGTCTTCTCAGGTCCCGAATAGATCTTTCCCATTTGCTTCACTGCCTCCCTCCAACCACCAAATTGTGCAACCCTGTGGTTTTGCCCTTACCCATCTTCACTTCTCTGCTCCCACCGCTTCCTCCCGTGGGTCCCCATACATGTTTTGCTAGTCATCCTTCTATTTTTTTAAAATTTTTAAAAATAATTTTAATGAACATTTACAGAGATTTTGGATTTCCATTCATTCATTGCTGCACTTCTCTTCCCGCCCAGCCCTCTCCCCCACTCCAGTTCACTCCTCTCTTTGAAAACTAAAATAAACACTCTCTCCCTAGTATACAATCCCCCCGCACCCCTCCCACCTCCCCAAGTCATCCTTCTATTTTTACAGTAATGGCCTCATGCAGTTTTTGTCCTTATGAGACTGAGTTATTTCACTCAGCATAATGCTCTCCAGTCTATTCCTGAACGGTTTCCACACGCTTAGGGGACAGAGACTATAGCACGTGGTGTTGGCAATATACTACTGTCTGTACGCACCATATAGTTTCTGTGTCCACCTGGTGCCTATCATGGTCCCAGCACTAAACTGCCAAATTATAGGATTATTTACTTCCTGAAGTGAAGACATTGTCCTTTCTCCTCTTTTCCCACCTCTTTGAACTGCCCAATAAAGGCAATAATACAAATCAGTGCCCATAACCATCAGACAGGGAGAGACGTACCTCCATGTCTTCCTTGACTTGCTCTTGTTGGTCTCTCAGTTCTCCAAAAGCATCAATAATTAAACCTGTTGTGGAGGAGAGACAAGCAATGCTTAGCAATCAGAGAAGAAGAATTAAATGCGCGATAGCTCAGAGGGTCCATTCTAGGAAAGGGAGAACAGTCACCTGGGACAATGTACAGAATGCAGTGGTCACCCAGAACCCCTGCTGAAGACATGAGGTCCTCTCAAGATCACTGGGTATGCGATTACAAAAAAGGGCTTACACACAACAATAAAATAGACACATCTTTACTTTTCTTGGTTAAGTGTGTGTTATACTATTACTCGCTTCCTGATAAGAAAAAGAACCCTTGAGATTTATATCAAATAGGCCAATTGGCTGCACCATGATAGATGGAGAAGAGTTTGAAGTTGTTAATAATCAGAGCTTGCTCGGCTCCACAATCAACATTCTTGGCATCAGCAGTCAAAAAAAAAAAAATTCAAAAGACGAAATTCACTGGAAAATCTGCTGTCAGGGACCACTCCAGAGTACTGAAAAAGCAACAATGTCAGTCTAGAGACTAAGGTGCACCTAATCCAGTCCAATCTTCATAATTACTTGCTATGCATCAAAGAACTAGACAGTGACTAAGTATGACAAAAGAAGAATTGATGTCTTTGAGTTGTGGTGCTGGAGAAGAGTCTTAAACATACCATGGACCACCAAGAAAACAAAGAACAAAGAAGTCTGTCTTGGAGAAGGTGAAACCAAGTTTCTCCTTGGGGGCAAGGATTTTGAAGCTCCATCTTACATGCTTTGGACACATGGCCAGCAGGGTCTGATCTGTGAAGTACGACATCATGCTTGGAAGGGTAGAGGAACAGCACAGGAGAGGAAGACTGATGGATTGATACAGCAACTGGGGCATTGGAGGTTGGTGTGTTGGAATCAGTGAGACTAGCTTAGGACAAGGAAGGCTTCAGAGCTGATATATATATATATATATATATATATATATATATATATATATATATATATATATATATAGCGACATAGGGTCACTATGGGTCTCAAGCAACTCGATGGCATGTAACAACAACAACATCACAACAGCAAACATCACAAGTAAACTGTACAGGTACTTAATGTGAAGTAAAACCTGATCAAATGAACAGGAGCAAATACTTGAGAAATAGCTCCCAGTCTTTCACCAGTTTCTCATAAAAGGCTCTTCCTCCCTCATTTATTAACTGCTCCAACAGAACCAGACCACCCTGAGCAACCTTCTTGCAGTCTTTTCCCTCTCAACTTAACAGCAGCACATTATATCCTGGATGTTTTAACCCCCTGCCCTTCTCCACAACACACTACTGCCAGACCCTATGAAGACATACAGAATGAACCCAGAGTCCTCCATACTGCTCTTCAAGGGAGGAAAAAGACCTCCTAATACTGGCAATTGACAGCATAAGTTCATAGTCATAGATGTTTGTCTTAGAATAAATGTAGGAAAAGAAAAAGAGACTATGAGTGATTCTTTCCTGAGAAGAACACTGCACTTCAAGTTGCACTGATGCTCAAAAGACTGAGATCTGCACAGGACTGTGCTTGTAGGTTAAGTGAAGGCTCTTTCAAGCCCAGCTACCCAGATGTAGGTGCAGCCCGATACTGTCCAGCTGTGTGCTGTGGCTGAGTCTCAGGGACGCGACAGACACTAGCACAGGACAAATGCATGAACAGTAAGCCTGTCGTGATCCAGACATTCCACTACACCAGCTCTCTAATAGTCTGTGCTGTGCTGATTATGCATCCAGATACTGTCATCGTGGGTTTTCCCTGACTACTTCTAGCCAGCAGAGGTCCAAGCCTCCTTCCTAATCTCTCTGTAAGGAGAAGACGGTTTGAAATCAGTCCATCATGGATAGCCCAGTGCAGTATTTGAATTTCTGGAGGCATAGCTTCTGGTATGACAGTAACACACATGTTACCAGAATTGTTGTTAGGAGCTGTTTAGTTTAGTACAACTCATAGCCACCCTATGAACAACAGATCTGGACCCTGTTCTATCTTGTGTCATTCTCACAATCTCTGTCAGCCATAAGCCCATTGCAGCTATCATTGTGTCAATACATCTAGTCAAAGGTCTTCCTCTCCTTTGCCATCCCTCCTTCCCAAGTTTGATGTTCCTCTCTAAGGAACAGTCTGTTCTAGGAACATGCACACAGTATGTAAAATGAAGCGTCTTCATCTTTGCCTCCAAGAAGCACTTTGGCTGCACTTTCTCCAAGACATCTTTTAGCAGTCCATGGCATAATCAGCATTTTTGTCTAATACCACAGTTCAAAAGCATCAATTATTCTGGTTGTCTTTAGCCATTGTACAGCACTCAGATGCATAGTATGTGACTGAAAAGACCATTACCTGAATCAATACATCTTAACCCTCAAGCTGGCATCACTGCTCCTCAATAATTTGGAGAGCTACCTGACAACAGACTTTCCCAATGTAATATGTCTGCTGATCTCCTGACTGCTGGTATCAACTGTACTGACTGTGGATCTAAGTAAGATGAAGTCATTGATAATTTCAATCTTTTCTGTGTCATGATGTTGCCTATTTGGTCCAGTGGTGAGCATTTTTGTTTTCTTGATGTTGAGATGTAACCCATGTTGAAGGCCGCAGTCTTTGATGTTCTGCAGCAATATGTGTCTGGGACAATGATGAAAGCCTAGTCTCCTACTGGCGGTGACAACTCACTAAGCACACTAACAATGATGAGGACAGGGCAGTGTATCCTCCTGCTGTGCATGGAGTCACTGGAGAGTGGGGTAAACATGACAACAGCCAACAATGGATACTTGAAGGCGCATCCTTTCTAACACTTCTCAACACCACCATGGCACAGAGGTTGGAATGATTTCCATTTCACAAATACAGAGATAAAATGGCTCAGCCAACAAAAGTTGTGAAGCTATTAAGTGGGATGGTTGGGATTTAAATTCTACTCTCAATGACTCTGAGTTGTAATGTTGGAGAAGAGTACTGAGTATCCCACGAATTGTCAGAAGGACAAACAAGTCTGTCTTAGGCAAAGTGCAACCAGGGTGGTCCTTAGAGGCAAGAAAAATGACACTTTGTTCTACATACATTGGGTGTGTTGTCAGGAGGGACCAATCTTTACATAGAGATACCTATCATGCTGGGAAAGGTGGAGGGCCAGAGAAAGAGAGGAAGACTCTCAACAAGATGGGTTAACTCAGTGACTGTAACAATGGGTTTGAGCAGGATGGAGAGTGTGAGGATGGCTCAGGGTAAGTCAGGAATCAGATCTGCTGTTCATAGGGTCTTTATGAGTCATAGTTCACTCTATGCGCAACAACAACTCAACTGATAAAAGTTATCTCTTTGTTATTTGAAAAGAGACAAAAGAAAACTGTCTACCTCTTTCCTTAATTGCAAGGTCCCACACATCTTTCTTTGTCTCTGTAGATTCCATAATGAAGAAATACTCAAATGAAACGAGCTGTTTGGCTTTTTCAGGGAACATTTTAAGTTCTCACCAGTCTAGCTGCTATGATGTAGACTCCTACTCAAGATGCCCCTACATGTGTCACAGTAGAACTGTGCTCCATAGGGTTCTCAATGCCTGGTTCTGAGATATAGATTGCCAGGCCTTTCTTCCAAGATACCATTAATGCCAAAAATGGACTCCACTCTGCAAACTTTTGGTTAGCTGCTGAATGCATATTAGGCTGAAATGCCAGATTTTCTTGAGCACCTCGTAGCGTAAGTCTTACCTTGTATGATGGCCAAGAGAATGACGATGACGAAGAAGAAGAAGGTAATGTCAAAGATGATGCGATAGATCTCATACTCATCCCCCGCTGGGTCTTCAATCTCATCGCCAATGCCTCCACCGGCACGGACCCCAACATACATGTGAAACATGTAGCACTGCAAGAGACAAAACGGTGCCATTTCTGAGGACAGTCCTTTCTGTACCTGACACACCCAACGTTCCCCATCCTCACTCTGAGAATCCTCACACTGTGTTACCTCCTTTCCCTTCAACGTTAGTAATTGCAACACAAATGCCTGGCTCTTCCGCACAGCTGTCAGTTTTAAAAACAAAACTCTGTACCACACACTGTGCTTAGTACCTGTGTCTCACGGAAGAGACACCAAGTGAAAAATGCTCCACTATACACTGGCTCTTGAGCATCATGACATTATGGTACACAAAGTTAACAGTCAGTGTGTCATTTAATTCTTTTGCATATAACAGAGGCAAGAATGGAGAAGCCAACACCCAATACACAACCAAACAGGATCTCAAAAATTAAACTAGAAAAACAGATGTCACACAGATGCAACTACGCATGAGCTACCACCATGTAGGGAGCATTCTACATTATGCTAAAGTCTTTTTTCTCCATATGCTGGGATGACAAGAATGGCCAGAAGGGAGAGGCAGGACTAAACAGTGGCTAACTGACTGAGCCATAGACTACAAAAGCAGCCTAAATCAGTTCAGCTGTCAGCGCCCAGTGCAGAAGAAGGGGGCCAAGCAAATGCTTTGGGGCAGTGTTTCTCGGCTTCTACACTATGCACATCTGGGGCCAGATCATTGTTTATTGTGGGCACTGTTGTGTGCAGTGTCTGCTATGTGCTGAGTGGCATCCTGGGCCACTCTGCAACAGATGCCAACAGCACCCCTCCCACAGTGACAGCCCATGCTCACAGATATTGCTCAATGTCCCCTGGGGAGAAAATTACTCCCTGCCCATTGAGCACCCAGGGTTTTGTCTATACTGGGGACAAGTCCAAACCTTCTATCTCAGGCTAGGCAGGTGAGCTATGCTTCATCTTTCAGATGGATTTTGAAAGCTCTCAAACAGCATCCACTCAATCTAAGCCCGTCCCTGCTCCCTGCAAGTCAGTGACTTCTGATTCTCTCTGGTGTATGTTCTGGTTATCCTGCAATGTTCTTTCCATGCTGACTCCATGCCTCCTCATCCTTTCAGGTCTCCATCCACATCTTTTCCTTCATCAGGCCTTCACAGACTTGTCTAGTCATGGATTTACCTAGTAGATTGTCACTCATTCATTCAGACCACGTTTACTGTTGCCTACAGTAATGAAGCAGGCCTGGCCTTGACAGCTGCCCTCCTGGGGAAGACACTGCAGTCCATGCAGGACACTGATTCTCTGTCTCTTATGTGAGTTTCCCCCCTCCGTAAGTCCCAGGACTCAACCCAGTTCCTGCCCATTTTTCCTTTTACACACCCTTTTTGAACACTCTCATGATTCTAAATCCCATGCTGAGTGCCAGTGGCTTCCCTGGGTAGTCCAGCTACTGCCCAAAGAGGTTGAGATTTGAATCCACACTGAAATGCCTCAGAAAGAAGGCCTGGTGATCTACTTCTGAAATATCAGCAAGTGGAACTCCTAGAGAGAACAGTTCTACTGCAATCTATGAGTTGTCATGAGTCAGAGCTGACTCAGTGGAAGCTGGTACTGAAACCCAACCCAAACCAGCTCCATCCAGTTGATAGCGACTCATGGCAGATCTGTATCAGATGCTGAGACTGTATCTTAATGGGGGGCTGTCCATCTCCTTTTCCTGTGGAGCAGGTGATTGGTTTGAACCACTGACCTTCCTGCAATACTTCACCTTATACACAATCAGGGTGATTGTTAATCAGTACCAGTACCAGATATCACCATGTGGCAGAGAGGCTGTATTTTTCTGTTTAATGAATTTTATCTCCTTGTCAAAGATCAATTGACCATAAATGGATGCATTTACTCCTGGGTTCTCAATTCTATTTAGTTGGCCTATGTCTCTGTTAACATCTGGTACTGTGCTGTTTTAATTACTGAGGCTGCGTAGTAGATTTTTTGAGATCAAGAAATGTAAGGTCTTTTGCATTGTTTTTCTTCTTCAGTAGTGCTTTACTTCTCCAGGGCTTCATTCCTTTCCATATAAAGTTGGTGATTGCTTTTCCATCTCTTTGAAGAATGATGACCTGTCTGAACTTGGACTGCATTATAACTACAGATCACTTTTGGTAGCAGTATTATTTTCACAATGCTAAATGTTCCTATCCATGAAAACAGTACATTCTTCTATATATGTAGCTCTCTTTTTGTGTCTTGTAGAAGTGTGTTGTTATTTTTCTTTTTATAAGAATTTCATTTTGCCTAGATCCATAATTAACTTCCATGGAAGCAGAAGTCAACAACTCAAAAGATGTGAAATTTGATGCAATAAAATGTTAAAAGAGTTTAACAATTTATAAAAAAACAATTAAAATGTCAAGAAGCAAAGATATTACTTGGGGGACTCAGTGTGCCTGACTCAAGTTATGGTATTTTCAATTGTCTCAAGTCTGAGCAGGGTGGACAACAAAAAGTAAGACTGAAGGAGAATCCATGCCTTTGAATTGTGTCTTTGGTGAAGAATCATGAAATACTGAATATAACTATGAGTGACTAGAATAACAAATCTGCTTTGGAAGACATGTAGCCAGATGCTTCTTAGAAGGGAGGATGGTGAAACTCACACATACTCTGGGCATCTTATCAGACAGGGACCAGGTCCTGGAGAAGGAAATTATTCTGTATAAAGCACAGACTATTCAAAATAAAAGAGGAAGACCTTCAATGAGATGAACTGACACAGTGGATACAACAATGTGCTTAAATACCACAGAGATGGTGAGGATCTGGTCATATTTTATTCTGTTGTGTATAAATAAGGTCACTATAAGCTGGTTAGAGGGAGTCTGGTGGACTACTGGTAAGAAGCTATGCTGAAATCCCCAAAGCATGTGGCTTGAATCCCCAACATGTCCTGCAGGAGAAGGATGGGCAATTTCCTGCAGTGTGGTGTATTGCCAAGGAAAACCCTCCACAGGGTCAACTATTGGTTCAGTTCTGATTTAACAGCACACAATAACAACATGAACTAGTCAGAGTCAATTCAATAGCAACTAACAACAACATGTGACAACAAATGTGCCCAATATCATCCAGTTTATTTCCCTTTCTGATTCTTGCTGAGCAAGATTTCAGGATTATAATCTGGCTTTCAATATATTCTTTTCTTTAGGGAAGAAATGTGTCGATTTATGCCATAAACTATTAATGAGTAAGTACTGTCAAGAAATTGTTAAATAGTAAGCCTGACCCCAAGGGAACAATTCATAGAATTTCTAGATCAGAAAGAAATTATGGAAGAAGGTGAAGATATCAAAGTCACAGTCTCATTCCCAGATCCCTTTGTGGCCTTCTAATTATTTTTCCTAATAAAGTCCATCTCTGTCTCTCACCACTCAACTTTATTCTATGACAGTACTAAGAATCTGAGGCAAACACCAGCATATTTAATCAGGGATTATGGCTTTGTGGCTAAGAATGTTTTGTGGGCAGGATTATTTCACCTCAATAAAATGATATACTTTAAAAAAAAGCAAAAGAATAAATTGCACAGTTCACAGCTTGGATTTTAATACTGATTTATGTTTTTTTCCCCCCAGCCTTATCTTTAGGCAGCTCTCCTCAGAATGCAGAATGAAAAAAGTTCCCTTCTCTTTTCTAGCCAGCCTAAAATGTGAAGTGAACCAGGGAAAGGAAAGAAGTTACTCTGGAACATAAAATAAAGGATATGAGTCAAGAGGGAAGATGGTGCCCAGTCCTTTAAAAACCAGACAGTTGTTAAGTCTTTATGTTTAAAAGTGTCCTAAAGTGACTCTCTGTGGGATTAATCTTTTCCACTGCCTTTAGTAACACTGAGAACTTGCTTCTGGTGAATTAATAATTATCCTAATAAGATTTTAATTTGGCAAGAGAGTGCTCTGGTGGGACAGTCTTTAGAGTACTGCACTGCTAACCCCAAATTCATGCCTTTCTAGCAGTTCAGATCCACCAGCTTCTCTGTGGGAGAAAGATGGGCAATCTCCTCTGGTGTGATTACAGCCTCTGAAAACCCGCTGGAGGGTCAGCGAGGAGTCAGTTCCAACTCCATGACAACAAATGATTGTTTCTTGCTAATTTATCTGCAAGACAGAGAGAGTGAACGACAGGGTGTAAAAGAAGTGATGAGAACAATCATTTAAGCAGGTTATGTCCTTAGAATTTATTGTTAATCTCAATCACCTGGAAAGCTATTAGACCTGACACAGGTCTAGATCCTGTCCCTGTGCTCCTGTGAATTTATAAGAAACTGCCCTTATGAATCTTATTTGCATTTCCGGTTAAGAATCACTCATTCTGAGATGAATGTCCTTGTATATTTCGAGTCCGTCTCCCCTGGCTTTCTAACTATAATAATCTTTCTCCCTAGAAACTGGAAATAATTTTTAACTTTCTCCTCCTATATTCTGGGAAGGGAGGTTCCAATTCTAGCAGGCTACTGCTGGTTTAATTAGATTTTCAAGCTCAAAACACCATGGTCCCTCCCTCTCTCACAATTATAGAAAAACAAACAAAGCACAAAAAACATCTGTGAATCACCACCATCAGGCTATAAAACTGCAACTAGCATGCCCCCTGCTGTCTATACCTGAATTTGGGGAGTGGAAAGCAGACAAGAAGACAAGAGAAAATGCTGTGTAAATTCCTTATATTGAAGAACACCTAAGAACCACAAAGACTCAGACTCAAGCCAATTAAATATAATGAGAATAATTGTTATGTGCCATCGAATGAACTAAGATTCATAGCAACTCTATGAACAATAGAACTGCCCCCTGCCCTCCTACCTCTGTGCCAACCTGATCACTTCTGACATATTTGAGCCTGTCATTGCAGGTGCTGTGTCAATTCACCTCATTGACAATCTTCCCTTCATTTCATGACCATCCATCTTTCCAAGCATGACATCCTTTTCCATATAGTGGCCACTCCTACCACCATGCCCAAAATATGTGAGATGAATCAGCAATGAATCAGGTCTGACTTGATGGTATCCCAGTTCTTTTGTCTTCCACTACACAGCAGGGTGTGGCCATGCTAATGATATGAATGAGCGTGTAATATACTGAGTTTACAGTTCAAAATAGATTTCTTTGCCACTGGCTTTGATATTCACCACATGGCTAAGTTGTTGTTGTTGTTGTTGTTGAATACCTTTGAGTCAGAACTGACCCACAGTTGACCCTGGGGGATGGGGGGGTGTTTCAGAGGCAGGTAATCAAATGGGAGGAGATTGCCCATCCTTCTCCCACTGAATGTCTGGTGGCCTGGAAAGGTGTGCCTTCAGGATTGCAGCATAGCTTCTTGCCACTAGGTCACCAGAAATAACTAATCATTATGAAATTGGGAACATCATGATGGAGGATGTAAAAATTGAGACTATCAATAACTTCATCTTTCTTGGATCTATAATCAACTCACTTCATCTCAGAGGTCAGGAGACCAAGAGACATATTGGGAAAGTCTGCAATCAGGGACTTCTCCAAATTACTGAAGATCAATGTTGTTAGTCTGAGGACTAAGGTGAGCCTGATTCAGACCATGGTCTTTTCAATCATTTGTTCTATTATTGAGAGCTAGACAATAAATAAGGATGACAAAAGAAGAATGGATGCATTGAGTTGTGGTGTTAGACAAGAGTACTAACTATCGCATGGACTGCCAAAAAGAACAAACAGATAAGTCTTAGAGAAGTTGCAGCCAGAGTGCTCCTTGGAGAAAAAGATGAAGCTTCGTCTCACATACTTTGGGCATATTGCTAAGAAAAGCTATTTCTTGGAGAAAGATATGCTAGGAAAGGTGGAGGAATGGTGAAGGAGAGGAAGACCCTCAACCAGGTGGATTGGCACAGTGATTGCAGTAATAGGTTTAAGTGTGTCAGAGAATGTGAAGCTAGCACAGGATAGGGTTCAGATCTATTGTTCACAGGATTACTATGGGTCATACTTGTCTCAACGACACCTAACAACAACATGGGATTAGTGTGTCTTTCCCATCTCACCAGGTTTAGCAGCAAAGGCAGGAAGCTCAGTACCAGCAAGGAAGCAGCAGAGAATGCAGTGAGTGTCCTTCAGGATCTAAGAGTCTTGCATCAGTCAAACTACGACATGCATGAGAGTATCAGCAGCCTCAACAGGTCGGTATGGCCACTGCACAAATTAGTGGGCTTTTAGATGGATGGCTGATATTAGAATTGGTAGAATTAGGTTTGGGGAGTGTAGGGAATATCTAACGCCATACAATTTAGTATTAGGTTGTGGATGTTGTTGGTGGGGAATAGTTTTCCTTGTAGGGTTAGTGACGGTTATTTACGGCCACCCCCATGCCATCTGCACTCTTTTGAGACATACTAAAATTTCTTTTCTAGCAGTGATGGTATTCTACAAAGCTACACAGGCTCTTGCCTAGTTCAAATTCTCAAGGCAGAGACATAATAAGAAGGAGCTAGGAGAAGTAGTGGTCTTGGGAAGGAAGGCATTGTTTCTTGTAAGAGGAAGTCATAATAGGCAACAACTGACATATTCCTTATTTATATATCTACATTTAGGATATCTCCATTGAGGGAGGAGTTCCCAAGAAGGGGCGCTGAGAGATGTTTAAATTCCAAAGGAGGGGAGAAAAGAAGTTCTGCAGCTCTGTAGCCCCTCTCTTATTTGAAGGCCAGGGACGCTATAGTTTTGCAAGGATGTTTCCTTATCTACCAGGCCAAAGGGATGTATCCTAATAAAAACATTCCCTTATACAAAAAGAGAAGACATGCTTGGAATAATGATCCCCTAACCTCCTGAAACTGTTTCTGCCCCTGTAATTTCCCATCACTTCTCTGAAACCACCAATGAGAGATTAAGTAACATGACTGTTCTTTGTAACAAAGTAGTTCAGGGAATTCAGTCATTTTAGACAATAATCTCCCAAAGCTGAACTGGTAAATAAAACCCTTCCTCTTTACAATTCAGGTGTTCTGGTGATTCTTTGTCTCCCTCATATCTCCTTAGCCAAAGGGAACACCGTCAGCTGTATAACATGTAGAGATACAAACACCTAAAATAGAACTGGCCATTTCATAAGGACAGGAATCTCTCAAATTGCAGAAAATCCTCATTTTATCATGAGCCCAAAATTTTACCAGGTCTTTATCCTAAATTATTATAATAATTTTTCTTTCTTCTATATCCATATGCCACACAAGTGGGTAAAATTAACTCATTGAAGGCAATTGTCTTCCTAATAAAACTCTTTCTCAAATGGTACCTGGTTCTTTTAATTATAAATCCATTGGCAAAATGTATTTCATGCCGAAATGAAAATTTACACAGAGAGCATGGGATTCGAAGTGTGGCCAGTTAAGATATGATTGTGATAACTTCAATAGAGCCACACAGGACCACTCAATGATGAATGCAGAAAGGAGAGGGAGAATGCAGGTGTCTTCATCTAAGATCATTTGCCCAGGGCTATCATACCACTATATGGAGTCCTCCCTGCTCCCCACCAGTCTTGAAGGGTCACTGAGAACAAGGCCTTCTGGGAGCAAATGACCTCAGTACATTGCTCTGGTCTGAGGTGGAGGATCCTGAGTTCTGAAAACATTATTGGATGTACCTCTGGAATAGAAATGAGCTTCCTCCTGGAATAGAAATGAGCCTCCCTGGAGCTTCCTGATTTGAGGACTTAAGGTGCTGCCTTTGGCACCTTCTTGCCTTTCCCTAACCTGTCTCTGACCTCTACTCCCCTGCCAGCATAAATCTCAGACCTTTAGGGTCCTGTGAGCAGGTGCAAAGTATTAGGGACAGCACACAGAGAAGGAAAGGATCTGGAGGGACTCTTCATCACCCTGGATGTGGATCTGGTATGGGGAGTGAGAGAGTGAGGAAAGCAGGTGGAGGGGACAAAAGACGGGGTCAGTAACCATGCTGAGGGACAGTCTATTTAACTTTTGAATCTCTTCTTGAATAAAATATGGATTTCTTACAATGGTTTAAAGTAAAACAATCCTACTCTGGAATTTCCCCTGCCATTTTTGTCTAGAGACCAAAAAAAGGAAGAGGAGGTGAGGGTGAGAAGAAAGGAATGGGTGGGCCAAATGCAGGGGTCCACGGAATGGCAAAGAGGGGAAGGGCCTCCAAGCTGGGGAAAGGGATTATTCTGCCAAACAGTTGATCAGACAAGAAAATTCTGTATCCAGGAGTAAGAGTTGGTAAAGTCATAGCCTCAGAGGACATAAAATGGATCTGAAGCATTATTTAAAACATTTTGATCTCTATGTATGTATGCATATATACATGAATACATCTACTAATCCATTAATCTATCCATGTATGTTCCATCCTCTTCCTCCAATATCATGTTTCATGAAAGTTACTTTTATTTGTCTACCCACAATCAACTTAGTCACTATTATTGTGTTATTTATAGAGCACATTTAATCCATTTTCTTGAAAGTCTAATGCCAATAAACAACATTTTTGAATGTAATAAGTAGACTTAAAAGGCAACTCCACAAAATTTCCCAAAACATCTGTTTTGGAGGTTTTCTTTTTTGAGGGATGATTGTTGTTGTTGTTGTTATGTGCCATCGAGTCACTTGTGACTCACAGCGACTCTATGTAGAACAGTCCTAAACCCTGCTCTATCCTGTGCCAATCGCACTGCCTCTGACACACCCATGCAGATTGTCCCAGTCACTGAATCAATCCACCTCATAGAGGGTCTTCCCCTCCT
>NW_006399916.1:2542284-2561904 GCF_000299155.1 Elephantulus edwardii
GGAGGAGGGTAGAGAGAATAGTGCAACAATGAATGAATGGAAACCCAAAATCTCTGTAAATGTTTATGAAAATTAATAAAATATAATTATAGAAAAAAAATTTAAAGAAGTCTTCTGCAGCATATGTGCCCAATTCAAAACATCTAATTGATTTCTTGAGCTGTCTGCATGGGCATTGATTGTGGATGTAAAAATTAAATTCTAAATTGGGTCAATCTTTTCTGGTTATAATAATGATGTTGTTTATTGGTAGAGTTATAAGGACACTTGTTTTCTTTATGTTGATGCACACTAAAGAGAGCGTTTCATCAGTAAGTACTTCAGGTATTGCTCATTTTTAGCAAAAAGTTTATGTGAACTACATGTTGTAAACTGTTCTTGATGCAACATTTGTATCCTATTTCAGCTTTTATAATCATTTACTCAGTTTACAGACAGAATAAATATGATGGAATGATATGAATTTGAGAAACATCTTTCCTAATTTTGACTGTTTTTAGGTCTGTGTTCAGGTTTCGTATGGAGATAATGAATATTTTGAAACTCCAATTCATCTCAATGTTAACCATAATTTGTTATGATCTACACAGTCAAACGGTTTTACATAATCAATAAAACACAGGTAAACATGTATCTGGTATTCTCTGCTTTCAGCCAAAATCCATCTGATGTCAACAGTAATATCCTTTATTTCTCTTCTGAACTAAGCTTATGTTTTTGGTAGCCTCCTATTGATGTATTATTCTAGTTGTTTTTGACTAATCTTCAGCAAAATTTTACTTGTGTTCTTAATGGCTTAATTAGATGATCTGTGCATTTTATAATCTTTTCTTTTGAATAGCAACAAATATGGCTCTCTTACAGTCCACTGGCCACTTAACTCTCTTTCAAATTTTTTTATATAGACGAGTACGCACAGGGCAGCACCCAGTTGTGGATATGGTTCATTAGTCACTGGAACCTTGTTTTTCCAGTGTCTTCTGTGCAGCTTTTAGCTCTTCCCTCACTCCTACTGTTTCGTCATCATATTGCTACCTCAATGGCTGAGCATTAAGCAGTTATTTTTGATACAGTGACTCATCTTCCTTTTTTTTTAATACTCCCTGGGTCATTTAATATTTTTTCTCATAGAACACTTTAGGGAGCTCTAGTGGCCTGATGGTAAGAAGCTGCACTATAATCCGAAAGGCATACATTTAGAGGCCATCAGTCACTTCATGAAAGAAGGATGGAAAATCTCTTTCCATGTGATTAACTGCCTCTGAAACCTACCAGAGGGTCAGCTATGGGTAGGTTCTGACTCAATGGTACACAGTAACAATAACAGAATCATTTACTATTAAAACACAACAATTAGCACCCCCTACCACCACCACCAATATTCTTTCAGCCTGAGAAATGCTGAGCATTCTTCCTGCTTTTTAAAACTCTGGGTTGATGCGTATTTCACTTTGAACAATTTCTCTCATTGTGGGATGACCTTTGAAATATTCTGTTTAGCTCTCTTCATGACTTCTTCCCTTTGCTTTAGTTTCTTGACATTCTAGAGCAAGTTTCAGAGTCTATTCTGATATCCATTTTAGTGTTTTCTTCTTAACAATCTTTTTTTTCTTATGCATGTCCTTAATGTTATCACAGACCTTGTCTGGTATTTGGTCATTATGGTTCGGGACATCAGATCTATTCATCCAACCGCAAACGAATGAATTGAAAAATTATGGTACATTCACACAATGGTCTGTCTCTATGGTTGGTTTTAATTGTCTTCAGCTTTGAGTTCAGCTTGCAGATGAGAAACTGTCTCACACTAGGTACTGGCCTTGTTTCGACTGATAACATTGATTTTCTGCATTAACTTCTTTCCACAGAGAGAGACACTTTGAGTACTGTCTATTCTCTATGATGTGGTCCATGTAGAACTGCCATTTATGTTGTTGAAAAAAAGTATTTGTAATTAAGCCATTGGTCACACAAAATTCTATCACTTGATCTGTGGCCTCATTTTTATCACCAAGACCATGTTTTCCAACAACCAATCCTTCCTCCTTGTTTCCTGATGGTGTATCTTAATTACCAATTATTTTTAATTCATCTTGATAGCATGATTGATCCATTTCAGATTACAGAAGCTGATGTAACATCTTCACTTTCTTAATTTTGGATTTAGTGATTGGTGTATAAATTTGAATAACAGTAGTATTAACTGTCTTTGTTGGATGTCTGAATAAGACTGCATCTCTTACAAAGTTATACTTCAAGAAAGATAATGAAATATTCTTCTGATGAAGCACTGGATGCCATTCTTTTTCAGTTTGTCATTACTTTTGTGGTTGAATACATAATCTTCTAATTCATAATAGTCAATCTCATTCCATTTCAGCTAATATCTAGTATCAACACTCAAACTCCTTGTGTTAAGGCAGAAGTGTTTCATAGCTGACCCTCTGGTGGGTTGTCAGAAGGTTGAAAAGTGCACAGGAGGTGATGGTCTCCCTTTCTCCTTCAAGGCTGCTGCTGCTGGCTTTGAGAAGATTAGCATTTCAAGCCCTTACAGGCTATGCCACTAGAACTCATAACTAGTACAATAACCTTTATACATTATATCTAATTGTTGGAAATACCAATTTCCCTAGATTCATACACATGCCGTGAGTACTAGTGGGTGTTTGCAGCTGATTTTTCGAATTTGAGTCATACTTCCATCCTTAGCAAAAAAATATGTCATTTGCTTCTCAGAATGCTCTAAGTTGTTACTTCTTAAAAAGAAACTTATGTTTTCATGAAGCTTGAATTTTATATTTTACTTAGAAAGGTTTTCTAATAATTTAAAAATTTTTATTTATTATGTTTCTTTTCTCCATAGGAATTGTTCAAATAAGAAAGCTGGTATTAGTTTTCACCAGTTTTCCATAGTTTGTTTAGAGTAACTGAAACATTTAATAATTTTTTCCCTTTATGTTTCATGATTTCAAAAGCCAATTTTATCAAAGTTTACATTTCCACACAAATTTATATTTATTCCCAGACATTCTATTTTGTCCTACTGTTCTGCATTTATATATATTTCTTCTTTATATAACTGGAAGTTTTAATTTTTTTCCATAACTCTTTTAGAATGCTGGCTTTTTCTAGAAGAACTTCAGTATCATCACAATGAAACCCTTTACTTACAGCTCCAAATATAAATCTGTAAATATTTTAAGTAGGCTCTTATCCATCTCTTTTGCATTAATATGCCATTCAATTTCTCCCACCCAGATCTGATGCACATGAATTCTTTATTTGCTATTTTCAGAGAGGCAGGGTGTAGAATAGTTACATAAAGCAATAGGAAAGCTTCACCATGACATAAAAATCAAGCTGAAAAAGAAATTTAGCACAGAATATGCCACATAATCAAATTTAGCAGGTCTATTGAGACACATAATATATTCATGAACCCCAAAAACTTCAGTTTATATATTAAGCAAACAAAAAACCATGGGTGCCTTTGCCTGCTGTCCTGTGATCAATGAACAACAGGCTTAAGTGATGACAATTCCAGCCTGTCTTAATTCTAGTCTGTCTAGTACTGAGTAGTTTACACTTAAATTCTGTTGATCAGCACACAGGCCTAGCAGATGTGACAAAGTGGTCATTTATGCACCTCTAAGATGGGTAAGTGGGGGGAGGAAATCAATATATCTGTAAAGATCCGTAACTTTTTAAAATTTTATACTAGTTTATTTACAAAATTCAAATACATTGTTTTTGAGAACAGATTCTTCCAATTTCCCTCACCCCCCATCAAATTATACAACTCCATGATTAATTCCCCCTCCCCAGCACATCCTCATCTCTTTGCTTCCACCCTCCCCTCCAACCCCTTTGGATCCTTATAGATCGATAACTTTTTAATGTATGTTGTTGTTATTGCTATGTGCTTGCAACTCATAGTGACCCTTATACAAGAGTTCTGAACCCTGCTCTATCCTGTGCCAATCTTACTGCTTCTGACACACCTACCCTCATTACCCTAGTTAGTGAGTCAATCCATCTCACCCAGGGTCTTCTCCTTCACTGTTCCTCCACCCTCCCAAGCATGACGTCCCTCTCCAAGGACTGGTCTCTCCTTGGAACATGCCCAAAATATGTCAGATGAAGCCTCAGAAACCTTGCCTCCAAGGAGCACCCTTGTTTCACCCTCTCTAGGACAAACCTGTTTGTTCTCCTGGCAGTTCATGGCATGTATATTCAATACTTTTCCCCAGCACCACAGCTCAAAGGCATCAATTATCTTTCTATCATCCCTAGCCATTGTCCAGCTCTCTGACACATAACAAGTAATACGAAGTCTATGGCCTGGATCAGGCACACCTTAGTATCCAAACTGACGTTGTTCTTCAATACTATGGAGAGATCCTTGTCTGTCTGTCTTTTAATGTATACATATCTTACATTCTGTGATAACAAATACATACTCAATTATTTAAGCATTTTTTTTCCTCACAAGTGATTTAAAAATACATCAACTTACCGTTAACATATCATCACATTTCATATCTGGTGTATCTCCATCTTCACTCTTATTGTAGAATTTTCGAAAAAAATTGAATGCCACCACTGTGTACAGGTATACCACAACAGCTAATAAGCCAACAGTTAAGACAAGCTGTAAAGCAATGTGATATTGAATATGTATTAGAGGAGGGAGGCATTTATTGACATGGTTGATGTTCGTGTGGGAGTGGACATTCCTGTGAATTCACACACCACAATGTTTCCGGGCAAGAAACTGACAACACCTACCCCTAATTGTCTCATCTTTACTGCCAGACAGACAAGTTTGCTTTCATATTCTTTTAAATGATCAAGCCATCAGATTATTTTAAACAAAACTTGACTGCTTAGTGGGTTAATGTGAATACATGTAAAGTTTTACTTGTGGTAAGAAGCTGCACTGCAATCCCAAAGGCATGTGGTTCCAATCCACCAGGTGTTCCACAGAAGAAAGATGGGAAATTTCTTCCTGTGTGATTTACTGCCTCTTAAAACCTGCTGGAGTGTCAGGTTTGGATAGGTTAATACTAGGTTGCACACAACAACAACAAACTATGACTTAGTTTTACAGTCAAATTGATTATTAAGTATATGAATTAACAGATTGAAATGTTAATTTCTAATCAGTTAAGCATTTGGTAGTAAGAATTTAATTAACTTCTTCATCTATTTTTTAAGGTTTCATTTCTTGAAAGAAATCATAATTTTAATAAAAACAACAGAGAGCTCTGGTGGCCTGGTAGTAAGAAAAGGCACTACAATTCTGAAGGCACACAATTCAAATCGACCAGCTGCTCTGCAGGAGAAAGATGGACCATCACCTCCAGTGTGATTAAACTGCCTCTGAAAAGATGCCAGAAGGTCAACTACGGGTAAGTTCCAACTCAATGGAACACAATAACAACAACAATAAAAATGATCTCATATTTGTGTGATGATGTTATGAGTGGGAACATTATTTTTCCTTTTGAATGTGTGGCAAACATTTGTTTTTCTTCTGAATCACATCCAAAAAAAGTGAAAATAGGAATTTGTGTGGAAAAATACACAAGTATTACTTATGCAGGGTGTAAATAATTTTAAAAAGAAAATGCAAAATTTTGCTTTGTTAATACATAAAGAGATAATGAAATTGAATGACTAGCTTAGTAATAAATGTTATCTTGAAGGCTAGTTTTCTTAAAGCATAAATTAACTATCTTCATTTGAAAGACTTCTCAGTTCTATACAATCTATCCTTAATCCCAACCCATCTCCGTTTCTTATGTATATATATTTTGTATGATGTGAATTTTAAAACTTGACTTTATCAAGTTGGTAAAAATACACTTCTGGCTATATCATAGAAATGTGAAATGTGCTAAAAGTGCATTTCCCTCCCTCCCTCCCTTCCCAGTCTGCTTCTCTAAGTACAGTTCTATGCCTTTAAGTGAAATTGAATGTACTGAATTAGATCCTTTAAAAAGCAGTTTAAAATCATTTGTGTGTAGGGTGCTATCTTCACAGAGGGCTTAATCATATTTAGGTGGCTTAGTTAATGAGGAGTTGTGTTGCTAAACCCAAGGCAACAAGTTCAAATCCAATAGCTGCTCCAAGGGAAAAAGATGCACTCTGCTTCCATGTAAATTACAGCTCTAAAAATTCATGGAACAGAAGTCCATCAGCAAAGACTGGATTGAGAAACTTTGGTACATTCATACAATGTAATACTATGCAGCACTTAGAAGCAACAATTTTCAAAAATATTATATAACATGGGAGAAGCTAGAGAGCATTATAGCGAGTGAGTGTATAAGAACAAATACTGCATAAGACCATTATTGTAAAAAAGTAGACAGATAACCAGTAAGATGTGTGCAGATACCCAAAGAGGGAAGTGGAAGGGACAGGCAGGCTAATGGTCGGGAGGAGGGGAAATCAAAAGGCCACAGAGTTTGGTAAGTGAAGAGAGGGGATGAAACAGAATGAAACAAAACAATGTACGTGAATTAAACACATTATAAATAAATCATTGTAAAAACCGATTTTTTTTTAAATCTATGGACCACCAGCTATGAGTTGGTTCTAACTGGATGGCAATGAGAATGAGGGGGTGATAAAGGAAACATGGCGTCCTGATATTCCTATTAGAATTATTCAGTTCTATGTGTATGTATAAAAGAAAAACCCTACACCTTAAAAATAGTTGACACAAAAATTCAGAAACTGAAAATCTTGCCAGACCTCGTAGGCAAAAACACACAAGAGAGGCAGTATGTCCAGTTTACTACAAACAGTGAGACTCACAAAGGATAGCGGACCTCTGACCACACTTTTTTGAACTGGGTAAACTGTGTGAAACTCCATGGACTTGCAAACTTCTTCCTGCTGCTACTGTGGTCCACTCTAGTGTTGGGTTTTTTTTGTTTATTTGTTTTAATTTTGTAGAAAGGGATTGATTTTATTCAGAAATGAGTAATATTTTTATTTACATTTATTTCAATGATATGTTCATTTACTAACATTAATTATTCATAATTTATTCTATGTGTGAGTTATACTGTATAATATTAATGTGAATACATCAGAGGATTAAAAGATTTCTTTTACATAAGCAGTTGAATTTCTATCAATTAGATACCATTCTGTTGGAAATAGCATTGGGGTTTAATTCCAGAGAATAATATCTTTCCAATTCTTGTTACTACTTTTTCTCAGAGAACTAGAAATTGGCTTAATAGTAAAACACGAGAAGTGACAAAATATTTAGGAAATATTTAAGCGAAAAGTTCCTATTTGATACAATATTTCAAAAATTATTTTGAGTGGCTTAGTTTAAGTATAATATTTTGTTAGGCAGCATGTCTTATTGCTTTATCTTGTTAAATAAAATTTAAAACATACAATTATAATTAAGTACACACATCTTAGCATAATATTGGCAGAATTATTTTTTAAAATTTTGGTTAGATTTATGAGTTACATCCCTTTACTAGGCTTTGTATAATATTTTAACTAGGAATTGGGACTTGAAGTATGAGAACATTTAGTTTATATAGAACCAACTGAAATCTAATAATATGAGGAAGAATATATTCATTACATAAAATCTCAGTGTATTTGTCTATATGAAATAGTTTTAAGATCATTAAGGAGCAAGTATGACACAAAGAAACCAGGAAGTAGTTTTAGAAAATAAGAGTTTAAATCCAGACTTTAAACCTCTAAATGTCTATGCTATTTATAAGGTATTGGTTCTGTTAAAGACCATCAGGTCTGTTAAGATGCATAACAAGCAGATAAAAAATCCCATGTACACCAGAGCAAAATGTTTCCTGGTCCTGCTTTATCCTTATAGTCATTGCTATGGCTGATCCCCTTTGCAGCCACTGTGTCTATCTGTCTTTTTGAAGGGCTTTCTCTTTTCACTTGACTTTACAAGCATGTTTCCCTTCACCAGGAACGGATCCTTCTAAGAAACTAAGGTAGTTTCACCATCTTTGCTTCTGGCTGTATTTCTTCTAAGACAAATTTGCTTGTTCCTCTGGTAATTATGTTTTATTCAACTTGTGCCAATAGTAGAAATCAAACACATACATTCTCTAATCTTCCTTATGCATTGTCCGGGTTTTGCATGTATAAAAGGCAATTGAATATATGATGGACTAAGACAAGTGGTATTCAGTCCTTAATGTAACATCTTTGCTTTTAAGGACTTAGAATAGGTCTTTGGCTGCAGATTTTCTCAATGCAAGATGTTTTTTATTTATTGACAACTGTTTTCATGGATATTAATTATGAAGTGTTCAGGTCTTTCATTCTCAGGGTCGCTAATGAGTCATCTATGACTCAATGGCACTTGACAACAACAACATACCAAGCCAAAGGTGGGTGATTTTAATCTATGGCCCTCAGGCCTGGTTTTAATTAGTTTTGGTCAAACATTCTTCTAAGTGGCATAGCACTAGTCTGTCCATTTGCTGTACAGAGGTAACTCATGGTTTCTATGATGCTGAAGACTGTGACACTGATGTGTCAAATGTGATAATGGCTACTCATGGTGGACAGTGTTTGGTGGAGCTCCAAGATTAAACTAAACTTGGAAGCAGGAGTGGAATCCACTTCTGAAATAGCTTGCCTCTAGAAACTCTATCAACTTGGAGAAACGATGAAAGTTATCCAAGTGTTCAGGTCTTCCATTCATAGGGTTGCTATGAATCATCTACAACTCGACAGAACATAACAACAACAATTATGAACCATAGTGAAATTGTGCATGACCAACAATTAAGGAGCAATGATTAATGTTACTTGAGCTCATGGTAATAGCCACAGCGAAGTAATGTGGCATGAGTACACAGTTACAGTTCAGATCCATATGGTTCAAGTGTTTTCTGACTGGAAAATGAACATTGTATACTATTTTACTATAGGATGGGATCATGTACAACACATACACTATATATGGTTCAAGGTCTTTGGAAGGACATTGATTAAAGAAATGAACTCGACTATAAGATGAGGGAATGAAAGACTCTGATATTAATACAAAATTGATTACCAATGGACATTTAATATGAATGAATTAAGAAATACTTCCTTCTGGAATATCTTTGATAATAAGAGGAATTTGACATAACTGGATTCCATTTTAACATGTGTTGATTATCCAAATCTTGACCAATTTTCCTCAAGAATATTACTTTATCAAGTACAGAACATTATTAAGATTTTATTTTGTTCAATTTAAAGTGGAGGAAAGAGTACATGAGTATCCAGTTATAAAATATTACATGAAATTAGGCATGAAGCACCTGACTCTTATTGCTAATGGATCAGAAGGCTGCATACAGTTTGGCTCTTCAAAGCAACAAATGGTACAAATACCATATTCCCACTCATTGTTGTCAAGTCAATCTTGGCATTGTGTGACCCGCTAGGACAGAAGTAGAACTGCCTCAGAAGGTTTCCAAGGTTGTAACCTTTATGGGAGAAGACTGCCTCATGGCTGGCCCTTCCCCACCACAGAGAGGTTAGTGGGTTCGCACCACAGACCTTTCAGTAAGCAGCCATGTGCTTAGACAACCACACCACCATGGTTCTGTAATACTATTTCTGGATTAAAATAATAGCTAATTTCTGAATACACACTTTGTGCCAGAAACTGTGCAAAGCCATTCCATATATATATAGGTTGAGGAAGACCCTCAGCCAAATGGATCGACACAGTGACCACTACAATGAGCTCTTGTGTCAGGAATTGTGAGGATGGCACAGGATAGAGGAGTGTTCAGATCTTTTCTTCACAGGGTCGTTATGATTCACACTCGACCCAATGGCATCTAACAGCTAACAACAACAAGGTTTGCAGTGCAGTCACTAGACCAGCAGAACTCCATTATATCTAGTATAGTAAGCTTCATGTATTATTTCATTTTTGGCAACTTTAAATGTTTTAAAGTTAGGGAGTTCTGATGGCCTAGTGGTAAAAAGTTGCACTGCAATCTCAAAGGAACACAGTTTGAAACTACCAGCTGCTCTGTGGGGAAAAGATAGGCAATCTCTTCCCATGCAATTAACTGCCTTTGAAAACGCAGTGGAGGGCCAGCTATAGGTTGGTTCCAACTCAATGGTACACAACAACAGGTTTTCATAGCTTATTCTCATAAAAATTTTAAGCAGGCAGGTGCTTTAACAATCTCCATCTTACAAAATGAGGAGATTCACAGATCCTAAATAATTTCTCTAAAGCCACAACAGCAACTTGTTTGATTTCATATTTGAACTCAAGTCTAGGGAGTTCTAAAACTGCCTATTCCCATGGCGTCAAAGTAAAAGGTGCAAACTTCCCATTTAATACAATATCTTTAACATGTGCACAATCACTGGAAGGTTAATTCTGTGTGTCTGCTTGTTTGTTTATGTTTTCTCTATTTCTTTCAGGGGAAAGAATGAAGATGAGGTTTTACCTGTTTTCCATTGTGAGTGACAGATGACAAGATGGTTCTTAATGTCTTGAATCCCATAGCGATGTCAAGAAGATGAGCAGCAAAAAAGAAGTTGTTGTAGTGTCCAAGAACAGACATGGTCATATACCAGGCTAAGTAGAGGAATGACTAGGAGGACAGAACAGGGCCAGAGAGGAGAGAGTCAGAAAGCAGAATGCACGACAGCTGTCAAACACCACTCTGCTTTCACTATGTCATGTGCGTACATAACTCTGTCAGCTTGTTCCTTTTTTACCTTGTTTTAAATGTTTAAATGCCACCTTTCTCCTTTTTAACAGAAGGACAGCTTGTACTTATCTTTCCACAAACATAATTAACTGACCCTGGAAAGGTCAGCAAAAGAGATCCTCAATAACATGGACTGAAACAGTGACTACAGCAAGGGACTTGAGCATGACAGAGATGGTGACGATGGCCAGGTTGGGGCAAGGGGCACATCTACTCTTCACAGGGTCGCTTTGAGTAGTCAACTCAGTGTCCTCTAACAATAACAGCTACTCTACAGCAGGTTTCTCAAGCTTAGAGCAACCGACATCCTGGTCCAGATAATTCTCTGTTGTACATACTTCCCATGTAGTATAAGACATTTACCAGCATCCCAGCCTCTAATTATTAGATTCCAGGTGCAGTGTACCGTAAGACTATGAAAAAACTCTCACAATATTGACACATGTCCCCTTGGGGAAAACCTGTTTTCAACTGAGAATCACTCCTGTGCAGTATATCGAACAACCAGCTCCCTCCCCTCCTCCTTCCTTCACTGTTACTAGCTACACCAGCGTTCACTGAGACTTTACAGTTACCAGTCTCTATATAGGGTTTTTATATTCATCTCATGATCAAGCATTTCAATTTTATCCTCCGTTAAGGATAGGAGAAAACTCAACCACTATTTGGTATCACTGAAAGTACATAAAATTAATTACAAGAGTTAACAGAATGAAGACAATTGGGATAACTTGTAGAACACCCCTAGGTTGTATTTAAAATCAGGAATTCACTTATTTAGGCAAGAAAATATGCATAATTTAGGGATATAATGAATAAACTCAAAAATCATTGATGTCAAGTCAGAAGCAACGCATTGCTGGCCTTCCAGTGGGCTTTTAGAGGCTGTACTGTAACTTGCACTGGTGGAGACTGTCCATCTTTCTCCTGAAAAGTAGCTGGTAGATCAGCATCATGGGACTTTGGGTTAGCAGAGCAACTCTCTACCCACTAGGCCACCAGAACTTTCTATAATGAATAAAAATAGAATTTTAGAAAAGCTCTAGGAAGGCTACTACTACTTCAAATAGTATCTTCCACTGTGGAATAGGGAGATATTTATTTTGGAAAGGGATGGAAATATTTATTTGGACTATAATATTTATTTTAATGGATAACAAAAAGGACACAGGGGGCTTTTAGGTGGTCACATAAATTTCATGGGTCCTATAGAGACACAAAGAGCAAGAGCAGAAAATAGTATTTTAAGAAGACATAGGGACTAGACAGTAGAGCATGCTGGGGGCTGAAGATTTGGCCTGTGTTGACAAGTCCATACTTCAGAAAAATGGCAGAAAGGGTCCAGTGAGGTAGGGTGAGGGGGACTCTGAAGTCAAGTTAAGGATACAGAGCTTTCAGAGCAAAGACCTGTCAATGAAAGTTGGTATTTTAGGGAACTTTCCATAGCACCTACTAAGTACTGTCATTGGTCCGTATCTGTACATGAACTCTCATGTTTTCCTGGCAACATTGAAACAAAGGCTTGTGTAAGCCCGATGGGCAACTGAGAAAAAGTGAACTCAGCCAAGTTAATTAAGTAATTGTTCACACATCTCATGTTTTCTATGTGGCAGAACTGTTAAGTCTAAGCAGGAGAGTAAGAGTACTGGCTAGCAGCAAACTTGGGAAGGGAAGAGGGTTGAGATACAAAGGATGGACAGAGGATTGGGATTTGGCAAATACCAAATGTACGTTTTGGAAAGATAGAGCTAAAAAAAGAGGAGTGCAAGTCAGTACTTGGAGCTTAAGTAATAAGAAAAATAAAAATATTAGAAAGGTGTTGACAGAAGATTGGCTCTGGAGTTGTGTGGCAACTGGAGTCTGATTGCTCCTTATAAGGAAAAGCTGCTACTATCCTTGCATTAAAAACTACCTTTCAGATTCTATTTGCCAATTTACGGTTCTAAAAGGCACTCACTTACAAGGCTTGATTTTTAGCTCTCAGGAGAGCTCTTAAAAATATTCAGACTAAAAGTTTAAAAAAGAAATAAATAAAAACATACTCAGACTGGGAGGCAGGGAAGAGGGGCTCAAGAAGGAGAACTACAGGAATGTCTCAGGCTTTTAAGTAGGAGAATGAGACTAATAATGCTTCCTATTAAATCAGGGATAAAACTATAGAGTGTGTCATCTCAGGAGTGAGTGGTGCACCGCCCCCCACAGGAGGGAAAGCAGAGCCCCTGGAAAGAGGGCTAGGGCCACCACAGTGTGTTCATACATTCCTATTCCACACAAGATGTGGGAATTCCCAGAAAAGTTAGCAGCAGCAGCAGAGCGTGGGTTGAATCTGACAGCAACTGTTCATAGTTCATCTAATTAACAGTGTGTTACCTATCTTCAGCAATTTCTCATGGCCAGCTGTGAGAACACAAAATCAACTGACTGTGACAAGTACTTAAACTAAAAGCCCAACCCTCCCAATGTCTAGCCACTGAAGAGTCTGGGTAGTAACTATGATCTCCTGCAGGGAGAGCTGGTGGCTTTTAGAGATAAGTGATGGTCTTTGTATTATATTTGGACATACACTTGGGTCTTAATGTTTTGTTTCCAAAGACTCTCTAATTAAAGAAGGCTCTATTAAAAAAAAAAGAGAGAGAGACTAATATTTTGAGGGGATTGTGTACCAATGAGGGAGTTTTTCTTTTGCTTTTCAAGGAGAGGAGCAAAAGGGGGGTGAGGGGGGAGGGGTTTGTGCGGGGAGAACAATGAATGAATGGAATCCCAAAATCTCTGTAGATGTTCATTGAAATGAAAAACAAACAACCTAAATTAAAAAAAAAAATAAAGAAAGAAGAACAAAAAAAAATGTATCGCAATGTTTTGTGTTTAATTTTCCATCAATTTAGAACCTTCTTTTGAACATCTATTAAGCTTTGAGGTTTGTTGTTGTCTAAATAAAAATGAAACATATACATGACTTTGCATCACCATTAGTTTTCCTTCATTAAAAATATTTCCATTTTAAATGTCCAGCTACTAAGAGATAAGTTGAGGAATTCTATCTTTCCATGGATCTTTATCAAATAAGATCTTCATTGCATGAATTGGTATCTGAGTAGGCTTCTTAAACAACTGTGTTTACATATGCAGAATTCCGACATAGTTATTAGTCTAGGAGTATTTGATATTCTGTGATGAGGTGGCCTTACATTGTCAGTGAAAACAACTCCTAGTTTCCACATCTGATACTTTACATCAATAGAGTTCAGTCTGGAATGAGAAAAAGAGAGCAGAGTTTAACAGATATGCACATTAATCAAAGAATCACAGGCTTACAAGAATCTATCAGTATTTCCTCGCATGGGACAAGATCTCCTCTGGGTCCCATCACAGACTGGTAGCTTCCTACGTCAATTTACTCCAGAATTTTGGACACTCTGCTTGACAGAAACTTGGAAAGCAAACCAACACCATCACCTTCTTTTGTTATTTAAGAATAATAATTTCTTTTTTACCTTTTCCCCTCTAAATTATTTTCATGCTAAAACTCACCTTGCATACTCAATTTATTCCTAGAAACCACAAAACTTACCACCATAGGTGTCTCAAAATTTCCTCACTAACATACATTTGTAAATGCATTCCAAGAGAATAATTTTTGGTTCAAACAGTAAAACTTGGATAGATATATGTTAGAGTTTCTGAGAGTGTAATGTGACTCTCTCTAGCATGATCACTCATGCCAAGCACACACTAGAAGATTCTCAATCAGTACATGTTGAGTATACAAAAATGTAATGGAGATACTCATGTGAGCAGATTATAAACCACACATTAAAACTCTCTCTTAATTCTTATATCTTCAGAATTTTCCACTGTTTTATAGGTTAGAAAATAGGACTTTGCTGGTTTTTTGCAGTAACTAATCTTTAGATCAATATTACTTTTCCTAAGAATATATTTTTGTGATAATTAAAATGTATTAGATGGTCTATCTCATTGGTCATGTTTCTTATATGTCTAAAATATATTAAAACTCTTTGGGTGTTTAAAAATAAATGCAGAGGACAGTTGTAAAGTAGTTAGGTAAGGGAATACAGAACTAAAATGGAACTTACATACAAAATATTATTAGGTACTTTAGGCAAACAAATGATCAGAGTCACTGTATGCCAGATGAACCACAGGCTGTTAGCTCTTAGGAGCCAATGTCCTTATTTATTATCAATCATAAGGACTGTGATATGAGCGAAACTGGTCTTCCACTAACATTTTTCAGGGAGCTCTGGTAAGCTAGGGGTAAGAAACTATATGGTTCAATCCACCAGCTGTTCCATGGGAGAAAGACAGACAATCTCTTCCCATGCAATGTCTCTGAAAACCCACTGAAGGATCAGCTATGGGCCAGTTCCTACTTAACAGTACACAACCACAACTAATATTTTCAGATGTCTATGAGAAACATAGGGAGATGGTGGTTTAGTGTTAAGGAGTTGTCCTTCCAACTCAAAGGCACTTAGTTTGAATACACTGGCTGCTCTGAGGGTTAAAGAAGGAAAATCTCCTCCCATGCAATTTACATGCTCTGAAAACCCATTGGAGGGTCAGCTAACTTGATGATTCATAAGAACACTAACAATAACATTAATAATGCATAAAGAAACAATTTATTGAATTATTTTTTTGCTATGATAATATCTGTGACAGTAAAATAAAGCTGAAGAAAGTGGAAGAACGCTTTAGATTATCTTCATTAAAAGAAATTGGTACACTGGTGCTATTTCCACTGATTTACAAAGAAAAGGTCTAGAACTCTGACCCCTAAAAAGAGAACAAATGATTGTGGAGAATTCTGGATGGCCTTTAAATATGGGTATTAACATAAAATGAATATAAATCACAGGGGGAAAGATTTACGTGTAGCATCCTTTAACTCTAAAGCATTTAGAAAGGTCACACTTTATTATCTGGTTTCGAGTGAATATTAATGTATCCATTTAGTTACAAATGTGACATATTTATTTGTTTCTCACTTTATACATTTATCATCAAACAACTCACAGTGTTTGGACTGTGCCCATTTAAATAGATGGCAGCTCAGCTTCCAAGGACAGAGCAGCCCCTGGCAGCCAGAAGGACTGATTCTTCAGTAAGTCTTCATGGCTTAGGAGGCAGGTCACATTTCAGAATTATGGAGCAAAAATTTTCAACTCGAGCTTGGAGTTTGCTCCTGACCCAATCAATCCCTGCGGTCCAGGGAAACACCCAGCCCTAACTGGCTATTATCAGCTGTGGCCCACACTTTGACGTAGGACATGGCTACCACTCTCAGTGAAGAAGCAAAACAAAACTACAAAAGGGAAACTTGTTATTCCAACAAATGGTAAAATAAGTAATAAATACGATTGTTAAAAGTTGAGAATAAACTACCAAGGGGAATTCAGACATCCTGATAGTAAGCATATACTTAATTGGTTTTGTATAGATCATGGAAAAGAATCATTCTCCCATATGACAATTGTCTCATTGGTTTGTTCCCTCAACTCTTTTTTTTAATCTAATGTTGGTACTGTGTATGCTGAGCTGAATCAGACCCATAGCCAACCTTTCAGCAGATTTTCAGAGGCAGTAAAACCCACAGGATGTAAACAGCCAGCCATCTCCTGTGAAGGAACGGGTGGATTTGAACTCTGTGCCTTTGAGATTGCAGCATCGTTTCTCACCACTAGGCCACCAGAGCTCCCTACAAACTAGTTTTTCATTCATACCTATTACACACCTATCAGAGATGATGAGGATGGCACAGGCTAGGATAGGATTTGGGTCTGTTGTTTATAGGATCGTTATTAGTTGTACTCAATTTGGCAGCAGCTAACACCACCACTGCATTTATAGATGTTGTTGTTGTTAAGTGCTGTTGAGTCATCTGTGACTTATGGCAACCCTATGCACAACAGTTCTGAACTCTGCTCTATCTTGAATCAGTCTTACTGCCTCTGACACACCTACCCTCATTACCCTAGTTGCTGTGTCAATCCATCTCATCCAGGGTCCTCCTCTTCTGGACTGTCCCCCCACCCTTTCAAGCATGATGTCCTTCTCCAAGGACTGGTCATTCTTGGCCACATGCCCAAAGAGCCTCGAAATCCTTGCCTCCAAGAAGCAGCTTGGTTTCACTTTCTCTGTTTGTTCTCTTGGCAGTCCATGGTATGTTTAATACTCTTCTCCAGCACCATAACGCAAAAGCATCGATTCTTTTGGCTTAAATCAAACACACCTTCGTCCCCAGAAATCTTGCTCTTCAGCACAGTTCTTGACAACAGATTTTCCTAATGCAATTTGTCTTTTGATTTTTCTGACTGTTGGTGCTGAGAGTGCTGATTGTGGAACTGAGCAAGTTGAAATTGTCAATAATCTCAATCTCTTCTCCATCTTCCCTGGTGCTGCCAATTGGCCCAATTGGCCCAATGATGAGAATTTCTGTCTTCTTGATGTTGAGCTTTAATCTATATTGAAGACTACAGTCCTTGATTTTCTGCAGCAAACACGTCAGGTCTTTGTCAGTTTTGGCAAGCAAGGTTGTGTTATTTGCAAAATGCAGGTCTTCACTGAGTCTTCCTCCAATCTTGTTCCAAAATGCAGGTCTCTGATGAGTCTTCCTCCAATCTTGATGCCACATTCCTCCTCATAAAGTCCAGTATCCAAAATTATCTGTTCCACATATTGATTGCAAAGGTATTGGGATAGGCTACATCCCTGATGCACACCTTTCCTTATTTTGAAACATGCAATGTTTCCTTTCTTTGTTCTGATGACTGCCTCCTGTTACAAGAATAGGTTTTACATGAGAGGACAATTAAGTGTTTAGTAATTCCCATTCCCCTCAAGGTTAGTAACTATTTCTTGTGATCCACACAGTCTAACACCATTGTATAGTCAAGGAAACATATACAGACATTCCTCTGGCACAATCTGTTTTCAGCTAACATCCATCTACATTGGCTATAATGTCCATAGTGCCACAGCCTCTTCTAATCTTCTAAACACGATTTGTACACCTGGCAGTTCTCTGCTGATATACTGTTTCAGTCATTTTTTTGTATCATCTTTAGCAGGATCTTGTTTGAGTGTGCTATTAGTGATATTGTTCAATAATTTTCAAACTCTGTTAGATAAACTTTTTTTTAATGGAAATTAATATGGATCTCTTTCAGTCAATTGGCCAGATAGTTGTCCTCCATATTTCTTGACACAATCTGGTGAGCATGTCACTCTTGACTTTCTGCAGCAAGATAGAGGGCTGTATCTATTTGGTGAAATATGTAAATTGGTATTCCATCAATTTCCAGAGCCTTGTTTTTTAACTAATTCTTTCAGAACAGTCTGAACTTCCTCATTCATTACCATTGTCTCTTGAATATGTTGTTTCATGAAATTCTTCTGTGTTAGACAATTATTTTTGGAACAGTGACTCTGTGTAATCTTTCCATCTTGTTTTGATGCTTTCTGAATCATTCAACATTCCGTCCATAGCACTCTTAAGTATTGCAACTCAAGGCTTGAATTTGTTCTTCCATTTCTTCAGCTTGAAAAATGCCAAGTGAGTTCGACTCCTTTGATTTTCTGACTCCAGCTCTTGCACATTTCATTATAACACTCTGCTTTGTCTTCCTGAGCTGCCCTTTGAAATGTCCGGTTCAGCTGCTTAACTTTTTTATTTCTTCCCTTTGACTTCTCAGCATTCTACTACAGTATTTAGAGTATCTTCTGACAACCATTTTGGTCTTTTCTTTCTCCTCTTTTTTTTTTTTCCATTCTCCATGGAAGATGTTCTTGATAACCTCCCACAACTCATCTGGTCTTTGCCTTTAGTCACAAAAGTACTAATTACAGCTCAAGGAATTTAGTTTCTTAAAATTTCAAAGGTCTAAGGTAATTACAGTTTTGACCCTCAGGGTGAAAAACAGGCCTTGACAAGTAGCTAATTGTTCTCTTGCTATTGTTATTATGAATCAACTCATAGCTGCCCCTCCAGTGGGTTTTCAGAGGCTATAAATCAATCAAGAGGGAGGAGACTGCTCATATTTCTTCTGTGGAGCAGCTGTTGGATTTCAACCACCTGGCTTTGCATCTACCCTGGAACAGGCCACCAGGACTCCCTAAGCACTTCTAAATTATTATTAGCCTAATTAATAGAAAAGGAGACTTGATGGTATAGAGGTCAAGTCACAGCTGCTGACAAAAGGTAATGGACTTATAAGCATTAACCACATTGTGAATGAAAGATGTGTCAGGGTACTTTTGTAAAGACTTTGGAAACACTATGCAGGGACTCTACTTGGCCCCTCTGTGGTCAATACCAATTAGAATTGACTTGGTTACAATGTGTTTGGGAATTTTATTTAAAAAAAAATAAATCAGGGTGCAATCAAAGACAAAAACCATTAAGCTTAATAAGTAGGTTAAAACTAGTACCAATTATATATTATGTTACATTGTATGATAGCCTGTGGTTGATTTTATATACAGTGACTCTGGCTTTGAGTATACAATTGTTTTCCTAAAGTACCAAAAAGTATTTTGTATTTTAGTTCCTATTATGTATTCACTGAAATATTTTTCAGATGGCCTCAAAATAATATTTCTTAAAGACCCAAATAGCTACAACATATACTTTTACACTTGATCTTAGCCAAAAGGCCGAGAAGCGATCAACATATATTTTTTAGACAGATCAAAAGCATTCGACCAGTGAGGCCATCTAAAATATTTTCATGATCATTATAATATTTTCCTAAGAACAATGATATTGATCTATGGAACCATAAATACTGATATTTTCAAACTCACACTGGTCAAAAGAAAAATGTCAGCAGTCGACGTTTTT
>NW_006399916.1:2565104-2616802 GCF_000299155.1 Elephantulus edwardii
AGGGCTGTTGTGCATAGGGTCGCTATGAGTCGGAAACGACTCGACGGCACATAACAACAACAACAACAACAATCTCATTTCTAATTGAGAGTAAAAACAGATAAAAAGACTGATATACTGTAACTGAAGGAAAATTAGTATATTTTTTCTAAAATTGTTAAGTGGTTACAATAATAAATTAAAATTTTAAGTTAGCATATATGTAATTTATTCCATAATTTCAACTGAGTAAATTTTATATATAATTCCAGTGTTTATATAAAAGTCAGGAGAAAAAGAAAGGAAATTCACGCTCTTAATTTGCCTTTTTGATCTTTATATGTGATGTAAGTCAAAGTAACACAAACATTATAGTGCAATACCTGACTGTATTTTGTGATTTTGTCTATTTGAAACGAAGTTTTCTTGTGCTTAAAAAAAAAATTCATGTAGCCCTTTTATCAAAGATGTTGTGAGTTCATATTCTTTGATTATCATTAGTATATTTTATTTAAACAGTAGACTTGGTAGACAGCGATTTTGATATAACATTTATATTGAATAGAATATGTTAAGATACAACCAGAAGGATGTAATCAGTGAAGTATATTCACTTTAAATACACACATACACACTGGATGTTTGCTCTTGTTAAGTGTTGTGAGGTCAGCACTAACTCATAGCAACTCTATGTACATAGCATGTGTGATACAGAAACCTTCAACGATAAATCAAATGGCCCAATCTATTTCTAGCTTGAATACCCAGGGTTTCTAATTATTCTTCTGATACTAAAAGACCAAAAGAACTCTATCCCCACCCCCCCACCCCGCTTCAACCTGAACCTGTAGAACAGAGCAGGAGGAACACTCACACAGCTGACAAGGAACTGTCTTTCTTTGGTTTCTTCTTCTCTCTGGCATCACTGAAATCCAGAGCCGCTTTGTCCATGCCTAACAGCTCGCTGATTCTATCTCTGCCATAGAACTCTCCATATTTATCCATTACCTGGGAGTCAGGGAGGGGAAAAAACAAACAAACAAAAACCAAACAATAAACAATAGGATCTAGGGTTTTGGATAAAAACATCTAAATATTTTTATTACTTCCTATATATTGGTCATATTTTACAGCTTATTTCAAAGTACTACATTCTGCTTCACCTTCTACTGGTCACACGCTTAAGGTCCTAATAAATAGTGTCTGTGTGAAACACAAGATTTGTAACTCAAAAGGAAGAATGTATTTGTTTCCTTGGACAAACTTCACAAGTATTTTTTGTTGTTGTTGTTTATGTTTACCTAATTGTAGAGATATAGTGACTGCAGCAAAGGGATGAAGTGTGTCAGAGACCGTGAGGCTGACACTGGGTTAGACAAGATTCAGATGTGTTGCTCACAGGTCACTATGAGTCATACTGGACTTGACAGCCTCAAACAACAACAATCTAGGAGGCTGGAAGTTCAATCAGTTCTAGGAGAGGAGGCTCTTCCCTGTCATTAGTCCTAGGCATTTCTTGGCATCCTTTGGACTGTACACAGTTTCTCCAAGGGTCTCTTTCCTGCAAATAACTTTCTGCACCTGTTTTCTCTCTATAAGAAACCAGTCCTAAGGAATTAGGTTGAAGACCCATGGAACTTCATAGGGCCCATCAACATATCAAGAGAAAACCGGAACAGGCTACCTAAATCCCATGAGCACAGGAGTTAGTGCTTTCACCTATCTTTTTGAGAGATACAAATTTCATTCATAAGTTGGAATTCTGAAAAAAGGAAAGCAATGGAATAAAGCAAAGATTAAGAAATGGGAGAAAATGGGAAAGAAAATAACTTTGGCCAAGCAAATTTGATTCATAAGTGATCTTATATGGAACAGAAAATAATACTGTCAGGCTTTGCATTGTGCTTGAACACAATGCTTCAATCATTGTCTTGTTCCATCTCACTCAGGGCCTTCCCTTTTTGCATTTAAGCCTCTAGTTTTCAAAGAATGATGGTCTTTTCTAGGGACTAGCTGCTCTTGACAACATGTGCAAAGTACATGAGAAGCCTCAACATCCCCACCTTCAGAGAACATTGCTGCTGCACTTCTGCCAAGACAGATTTATTTGTTCTTTTAACAATATATTCAACGTTCTCCACCAATGGCACATTTCAAAGGCATCAGTTCTTCTTTGATCTTCCTTGTCCACTGGCCAATTTTCAACTGTATGTGCATCAGTTGTAAACACCATGGCCTGGGTCAGTTCCAACTACATTTTAAAATTATATCTTTGAACTGGGGTTCTTAGATGTGGTGATGCAAGAAGTTTCTAGGAAAGGCTGGACACTAGGTGATTATTGTTGTTGCTGTCACTGCCGCTGCTGCTGCCACCACTGCTCATGATCATTATTTTACCTTTTAATTCTTTTTTTCTGCTCTTGCCAATTGCTTTGGCTCCAAGTTTCCTGTGTGTATCTATTGATCTAGATGTATATATTTATTTATTCTAGCTGTCATGCATTAAAATAAGTGTCAAAGATTTTTAAACAATTATACTCTTGCTATTTAGTACATTAAAGAGGCTGTTGGCAGATCTGCCACAGGCAATATGCCATTTGATTTCTTGACTGCTGCTGCCGTGGCCATGGGTATTGATTGTATAGCCAAATGAAATAGAATCTTTGGCAATTTCTATCTTTTCTCTGGTTATAATGATGTGTCTTACTGATACAATTGTGATAATTTTATTTCCTTTATGTAAAAGAGTAATCCATACTGAAAACTGTAATATTTGAGCTTTTACATGTGTATTAATTCTCCATTTTTAGCAAGCAAGGTTACTCATCTGCATATTGCAGGTGGGTAATGCGTATTCCTTCAATTCTGCTGCTGTGTTTTTGGCAGTTTAGTCTCTCATAAGATTTGCTCAGGATAAAGATATAAGCGTATAGTCTTGTTATATACACTTCATCACTATAAGTTTGAATTTCTACAAGTTCTCTGTTGAAGTACTATTACAGCAATGATGGAATAATCTTTAGCAGGATTTTACTTGCATATGACATTAGAGATTTTGCTATATAATTTCCACATTCTGTTGGATCACTTCTTTGTAGTAGTACACAAATACAGATCTCTTCCAGTTAGCTGGCTAGTTAGCTGTCATCAAAATTACTTGTCAGCTATAGATGACTGAGTATCATTTAATGTAATATTTCAATTAACATTTTGTCGATTCTTGCTTTAACTCTACCTTAGACTCTGTCTTTGGTACCATTGGTTATTGATCATTCACTACCATGAGAAACAGCCAAGCACTGTCCAATTCTTTTTGTTATAGTGACTGAGAATTAAGTATAAATCACAGATATATTTTAACATGTGCAATGTATTATATTTGTTATTGAGGCTCAATATCAAAAAGACAAAGATTCTCACCACAGGACCAATTGGCAGCATCAGGATGAATGGTGAAGAGATTGAGATTGTTAACAACTTTAGTCTGCTTGGCTCCATAGCCAATACTCTTGGCACCAGCAGCCAGAAAATTAAAAGACATATTGTGATGTGAAAGTCTGCTGTTAGGGACCTCTCCAAAGTACTGAAGAGCGATGGTGTCTTTCTGGAGGCTAAGGTGCACCTGATACAGGCCATGGTCTTTGCAACCACTTGTTATGCATCAGAGAGTTGGACAATGACTAGGGAGGATAGAAGGAGAATTGATGCCTTTGAGCTGTGGTGCTGGAGAAGATTATTGAGAGTGCCATGGACTGCCAAGAAAACAAATTGATTCATCCTGGAAAGGGTTAAACCGGGCGGCTCCCTGGAAGCAAGGATTCTGAAGCTCCATCTAATATACTTTGGACATGTTATAAGGAGGGACCGGTCCTTGGAGAGGGACATCATGCTTGGGAGGGTGGAGGGACAGCGCAGGAGGGGAAGACTGTTTTTGAGGTGGATTAATTCAGTGACTGGGGTAATCGGGATGGGTGTGTTAGAAACAGTGCAATTGGCACAGGACTGAGCAGAGTTTAGGGCTGTTGTACACAGGGTCGCTATGAGTCACAAGTAATTTGACAGCACATAACAACAACATATATAATGCACAAGTAAAAGGATTATAGAAGATGGACAAAAGACAGAATAAAAATGGGCATAAAGATTGGATACATTGAACTAGAGAAAAGTTTACAAATTGCGTTTTCTTAGATGCTAAGACAAATAAAAGTGACCACTAAAGGGAAATAGTAGTTAAAAATATGAGCAGATATCATTTCAACTCAATTCATTATCATTGAGTTGGAAACAACTTGTCAGATCTGACCTTCCAGTGGGTTTTCACAGGCTGTAAATGGCAAAGGAGAGAATGTCCATCTTTCTCTCTTGCAGCAGCTGATGGATTTGAACTGTCTGCCTTTCGGCTGCCAGAAAAAACTGTTTACCCACTAGATCACCAGCACTTCCTATATTATTTAGATAATTTAAAACAAATTCTTTTTCACTGTTCTCAAAGTTCTAAACATGGCTGTGTAGATATTAGTAGGAATCTTCTTTGTATTTTCTCCTTCGTTCCCTGAAAACACAACGTGAATTATAGAAGGAAGGCCAAGTATGGTTTCAGTGGTTAAGGGTTGAACTGGGTTCTACAGAAGTCTTAACCCCTGACACTAGTGCATGTTATATAGTTTAGAAATTGAGTATTCACTGTTTATGTGAACATGACGCCATACTAGAGTGGGTTATAATGCAATATGTTAAAAGAGGAGATACATAGAGAGGTAGTCCAGGAGGACATCATGTGAAGCAGAGACAGACACAGACTGGAGTGATGCTTCAGCCAAGGGATGCCTAGGGCTGCCAGAAGATGGAAGGGACAAGATGGATCCCCCTCTAGAGCTGTTAGAGAGAGTATAGAACTGTTGAACCCAGACTTCTAGGCAAAAGAACTGTGAAAGGATAAGCTTCCGTAGTTTTAAAGTCATCTGTTTTGTTTGCTTTGTTCTGACAGCCTCCAGAAAAAATACAACTACCATTATCATTTATCTATTTATTTGACTACATATGTGCACATTTCTTCAAGTAGCTCTTGTTTTAATAATTTAGAAATCTTAAATCTTCTTCTTATTATCTTAGATAACTAAGAACAATGAAGCATTTAAACTATTTCCAATTCTCTTCAATTATTATTTTAAATGTGCCTAATTTGGATGCATTGGTGGATCCTGTTGCAGTGCTATTCAGGGCATCAGGCAGTCACTCTGTGGTCGTAAAGAGACCAAATATAAAAATCAACAAACACACTGCTCCTTCATTTCACAAGTCTTTCTACAGGGCACAAGATGTCAGTGTGCTTAATAGTGACGTTTATATTCTTGAAGCAAGAATCTGAGCATCTCCTTCCTGACCTGTAACAAAACACTCACAGGCCACCAACCACCCTTAAAGTATCCTGGTGGAATCAAAGAAAGAAAGATCTCTTCATTCTATAGATATTTATGCCCATTTACTCTGAATATATAAATGAGCTAGATCTCAAAGTAAGAAAATGATTATGGAAGGCTGAGTAAATGGAATCAGCTTGGCAATTAGAACCAAATGAGTAAAGAGCCAGAAAAGAAAGATTGTTGCATTTTATAATGTATATGAACTGCCGTTTACATGATTTCTTCCAATGAAAAAAGTTCATTCAAGCAAAACAAAAATTCTGGGTGGTTGATTATTGTGGCCCCTGATGGATCATGTGCTCTCAAGTTACATCAGCACCATAGCCACAGCTCCTCAGAGTATCCTTAACAGAGTAATGTAGACAGCATCAAAAAAGAGCCTGAACAAAAAATACTTGAAGTTATAAAAAAGAAATACAATTCAGGGGTTTTTTCCTTGTTATCCAGCACCTTTACTTCTCAAGTACATGAAGATTCCAGCCCCATTCACCCTCATCTGTCTTAACAGAAGATAGCCTTTTGGGACCTTAAAAAAGAGCAGTCTCACCAGTTTGTGCTTAGTATGGCTGAGCACTGCTGATTCACCTGGGTGAAAGCATGGTGGGCTTAAGTACTAGTTGATTATTTCGAAGCTGCAGAGTATGAATTTCTTACATGCTATTTAAAAAAAAATCTTATTCATCTGTCATTTTGAAATGACATTGGCAGGCACAGAAAGTATATTTCATTATCCTGTTCTACACACATATCAACTTCAAAATAGCCTTGTACTTTAGGAAAATACAGATAATTTATTTTAAGTAGCATTACCTTTCTTTTAACAAATTTGTCCCAGTAGTTGTTGGGAAATGACCTAAGAAAAAAACATAGAAATAGTCTCTCATTAAAAAAATTCTAAAAGAGAGCATCTCACTAGAGATTTACAAAATATATGAAAATAATACACATGCATACCTTCTCATCTTTATTATCATATTCTGTATTTCTGCATGAATGCATACACATATAAGAAAGTAAATTACAACCATGAGCTAATACTTTAATGAGGAAGAAAATGAGCATGTTAATAAACGCTATTAGAGAGCTCTGTGGCCAACTGGTAAGAAGCTGCATTGCAATGCACATGATTCACATCCACTAGCTGTTCTGCAGGAGAAAGATGGACAATCTTCTCCCATGCAATTAACTGCCTCTGAAAACCCACTGGAAGGTCAGATAACAACAATATTATTTCTACATTTGGCATTTTATTTATAATCTATCTATACATTTAAATTGTTATTTGTCTTTGTCTTAAAGATGACATATTAGAAATCTGTTATGCCTTTTTAATCATATCCAAATAAATTGTTGGAATGACACCAAATCACAATAATAAAAGGGATATCTTTGATTAGTTTTAGTAGTAGTGGATACTGTTGTTAGGTATCATCTAATCACTTCCAACACAAACCAAGCCCATGTGGCTCAGAAGAATGACCCTACAGATCTTCTCAGGCTTCAGTCTTAATGGAAACAGGTCACCAGGTCTTTGTTCTCCAGAGCTGGGGGATGGGCTCAACTACCAATCCTTTGGTCATCAGTTAAGAGCTTAACTACTGCATTACCAGACAATCTTGTGGTACAAACAAGCTGTGGTGGTCTAATGGTACAGAATTGTGCTGCCAACTCAAAGACACATGGTTTGAATCCACCAGCTGCTATATGGGAAAAAGATTGGCAATCTTCTCCTGTATGATTTACAGCCTCTGAAAACTCCTTGAACAGTTGGTTAGTCATGTGTTGCAACCTAACAGCATAAAACAGCAACATGTAAATGTGAGGTGCTTGTGACCTATCTATGGGAATGGACAGCTTATGAACTATATAAATAAGGTATATGGTGACCTTGGACTGGGGCAAACAAGTAAGAAGTATAGAACCCTAATACATGGAGTGATCAGTTTTGTCATTCTCCAAGGGTTAAGATGAACTATCCTTACAATTGAAAAGGAGGAATATCACTACCATCAAGAAAGAAGAGGCAGAAGCAGACCATGCCATTTGTACAACAGACCCCTGAACCAAGAACCATAGATGTGACATTAGAGATGGCAAGGCATAGTTGTAAGGAAATGGCACCAGCAGAGATCAAAGCAACAGGGAACCAGAAGACTGTTGTTGTTGGGTACCACTGAATTGGAACCAACTCATAGTTGACCCTCAATCAGATTTTCAAAGGCAGTAAATCACACAGGAGGAAATTGCCCACCTTTGTCTCACACAGCAGCTGATGTTCTTTTCTTTTGAGTTGACAGCACAACTTTTTACCACTAAGTCACCAGAGCTCCCTGGAGAGGAGCAGGAGACAATGCAATTCTTGATTCAAGTTGTGAGAAAATCGAACACCATCAACTTGAGTGGGATTGCCTCTAGATAGATACTTAGGTTTGATGATGCATGGAGTTAGAGCTGAGCACCATCAGGCGAGTAGCTCACTGGCAGATTAGGGGTGTTTCTGGTTAGTTTAAACATTAGAGCTTTACAACACTTGCCTGAGTAGGACAGAGGCCAAAGATGAAAGGCTGAAAGCCAAAGAGAGGAACTGGGAATAAAGTTATGCCTGATTATGAATTATAACCTGTTAGTCACTTCCATAATAAATTCCATAACCATGATTTTGGTCTCTGAGTTCTGTGTGGTCATTGCAGCCAAGTATGGAACCTATCAGAGCAGTACGTATCACCCTGTGAGGGACAGCTGGTGTCAGAATTCATTATAAAGGTTGGAAAGTAGAGACATGTCTGAATTAAGCCTTATAGAAATTAGCCTTGGATTATTTATGCTAATGGTGATTCTCTTTTCCTCTGTAACTTTAAAAGAAGACACAGCCTTCACATTGTTTTCAAAAGTATATAAATTAAGTCTATCCAATTTGAAAACTAAGAAGATATAAATGACAACTTATGAAGGACAAGTAAAATTAATCCCTATAAGAGGAAGACATTTCTCTCAAATACTGCAATTCTACAAAAATATTGCAACAGTAATATTTTTTATGGTGAAAAAACAATAGGTTTGTGAAGGTTTTCTCTCTGTCACAGTAGCTATTACCCTTGATCTTGATATCATAAGAGATCATTATTTGACACATAAGGTCAAATGATTAGTGGTGAGGAAAAGATAATATTATTTTTTTCTTATAATTTATATGACATTACTTAGCTAGTTTTATTCTAGGCTGTTTGGAGTTTGCTATTTAGCTACACTAAACGTGTGAAATTCAATACTTTTGCCTTGAATGCTAAGAGTTTTTTTTCCTTAATAAGTAATGTGGGTTGGTTTTTGTTTTGGGGTTTTTTTTCCCTCCAGGCTGTTGGGTGAGATAAAGGCTTGCTACAGGTTATGCACCTCCAGATACACACGTCCCTGCACACTGAGTAATGGATGCTATGTTCCACCAGTGCTATGGAAATGGACTCACAGCCATTTTTTATTAAAGAATTCAGAGCTCAGAGGGCAAAAATTGATGGCATCCATTAGGCGGTTGAGGTGCTTAGTCTTGAGATTTTCTTGGCTGAATACAGAACTATTATTCACCTCCAATAAACTTCTGACAGATCATAAAATGCTAGTGGGAATGCCAGTATTTTATGATTTAAAATTTTTATGCACAGAAATGTCTCATCAACCCTTTACTTACTGTGTGTTGATTACAAGTCTATCCCACTGGCCTTTAATATCATCTTCTGAAGGTTGTTCTGTAATATAAAGCCCATCAAATTCTAATTTCCGAGCTACTTCTTTTTCTCTTTTAAAAATAACCAATGGGACCTACATTTGAAAAATAAACATATGAAAAGTAGTTTAGATTCATTGGCATCTCCTTTGGTTACTATCTCTATAAAAGTAATTTCTGGAAATGAACTTTGAAAAAGGTAAAAATTGAGTAAAAATTAATCAACTCTATTTAGGTAGCAAGAAAATTCTAGAAGGCCTGCAGAAAATACAGAACACGGAATTTATATCATACACACACACACACACACACACACACACACACACACATTTTTAACAGACATTCACAACTAATTCCATGAACGATATTTTTAAACAGCAAAGAGATTATTATGCAAAATCATTTTCTTTTTCCACATATTTTTTGAACATGAAAATAAAAATGTAATAAGATTGTATAAATTCGTACTACTAAAAAATGTAAAGTTGTATTTGAGAAACCTCTCAAATAATGTTGTGCTCAGCATGTCCACATGCTATTTTGAGATAAATTTTAATTCCAAAATCAGCAAGAATCTTTGTTGGTTCATCAACTCTCTCCAGAACATATTGATTCTCTTTTTATATGAGCAGACTTTATAAAAGCCACAGCTATAATAAAGATTAAGATATTCAGGAGATATATAAGAGTATCTACCTCCCCCAGCCCATGAAACAAAAGAAGAACAAAAGCAAAGTAAGGCATTTCTGTAGAAACTTTCATACTTTAATCTTTGACTGGGCCCTGATTCTTTCAAAGAATTTTAGAAGCTTTACTAGTAGAGAGAGTGGAGAGTAAGATAAAAAGGTCATAATGGAAAGGTCTTGATTGAATAGAGGGGGTGGAAATAAGCTTTCAGCAGACATTCTTGAATTCTCTTCTCCAAATTTTACTGTTCCCTTAACAAAGTGGAGGTTAGCTGTAGAGCTGTGTTATTTTCTGGGTGAATTGTGACAGAATGGCAAGCATTTATGCCAAAAATGCGAGCAGATACATAGTCATAACTGAACAATAAAAATGACTTATTCATTCCATATGATGCACTTCTGTAAGCCCTGTATATTGTACCATTGCTATAAGACACTGGGGGTGGGTGATATGTGGGGTCAAGTCATAGGTGAAATTGTCCACTGTGTGAACAATGATGAATACATACAAGTAACCATCAGCATAAACAGTCCAGGGTCACATGTTCTTCTCCAGGCAGCAGGCCAACATTTCTTGGCCCAATCCAGGAGAACTCCAAAGGTGCATCTAGACTGGACCTGTGCTTATACCTGGCTGTGTTTACATCAATGCCTGGTTGTTCTCTCCACCTTGCCCTGAGTGTTTCCCTGGTACCACAGATACTGGTTCTCAGATCTTCTATCTGAGAAGACCAACCCCCAATAGACATGCACACAAGCACACACAGGTACCCTGCTGCCTTACTATCTTACTTTCAAGCAGTAGTATCCAATGATGCAGAAGAAAGAAATGACCGTGTGGAGAATGGCCAGAATGCGGAGTGTGGGCTCCATGTAGCCGCTGCTCTCCTCCAGGACATAGTGGACAGCAATGATTCTTTCAGATCCACTGTCCAGGCTGCTCACTTTGGCATTCTCACTTGAACTTCGAGAGGGCAGCTCCTTTCCCTCAACCACTGAAGAGGTGGAGACCTAACTCAAACCATTTAAATGCTAGTCAGTGCACGGGATTCATGGTGTTATAAGCAAGAAGCAAATACAGCTTTTGTGGCAAATAGTATGCAATGAAGCTACTGAATAACGCAAGTATTGAAAGCCAAAACTAAAAAGAAGGCTTTCAAAAACCCAAAGGCAAATGATGAACACACCGGAAGCCTGGATTCGATCTAACCCAAGGAAGCATTAAAAAAATTCCAACACAGGCATAGGGAACACAGAAGGTTATGACATTTCTCAGGTTAAGGATTTAATAGAAGTCATGTATACTGGACACAGATATAAGGAGGAAGATATTTAGTTCCATTAGGAAGGAGAAATGTAAGTAAACCCTCGGCCAAATCAAATCCTCTTTATTGGAGTCATTTCACACATTCCATCCATTTCTTTGGATAAAAAAAATCTATTCCACCTTTATAACTACTGATGTATTTGAGCTCCAGGTTCTTTCACTAAAAGGCATTTTGGAATAGGCTTAAGTGTGCTCACTAGGACAGTGTGGCAATGTCTCATATCAGTTCAAGCTATGTGTGCTTGTATGGTGGGTATTAAAAACACAGGGGTACGTACCTTATAAAAGAGCAAAATGAAGTTGATTGCAAATGCAACAAACAAGGCTAACATTCTCATGTTGTAGAAGTTGCGAGCAAAATAGTTCTGAAGGCAAAAAAAAAAAAAAAACAAAACGATATTACCAAGTCACTGGATTGAGAGATTTGAAACTGGCAGACAATTAATATAATTCATTCACTTACTCAGAATTATCCATGGAGAGCTTAGTATGTATCATATACCATTCTTAGTACTAGATTAAGACATTTTTGATACCAATAAGAAGACATAAAATAAATACATGCACACATATAAAACAAAAAGGTCAGGAAATGCAAACATCCGAGAAAAATTCAGTAGCTTAAAGGCATGCGGAACGAGGGTGCTGTGATGAGGTGCAGGTTAAGGACATAAGGAAAAGTGGCCAAGGGAACATACGAGGAAGGCTCTCATGACCTAGTGATAAGGAGTTCTGTTGTCAATCTAAAGACACATGGTTCAAGTCCACTAGCTGCTCCTCAGGACAAAGATGAAAAATCTCGCCCATGTGACTGTATAATAGCCTTTGAAAACCCACAGGAGGGTCAACTGCGAGTTAGTGCCAACTTGATAGCAAATTAAAAAAAAAATCAGAAAGAGGGACAAGGCCCTGACTTTAGAATGATGGTGTGTCTGAGGAAGTTAGAAGAGGGTACTGGTAAAGAATGAGGTCTCTGAAGTGAGCAGGCTTGTATAAACCTCTGAGAAAATTTTGTGTTGAGGTCACATTACAGTAGTGGAGAGTATAATCTGAGAACACCTTGTTAAGATTTAAATTCTTTTCCCACCATTTCCTAGCTGTAGAAATGTAGGCAACTTATCTCTTTTCCTGTACCACTTAGCTATAAATTGAGTTAACAACAGAAAAAACCTCAGAAGGTTGCTGAGAGGATCAAATGAGGCTAAAGCCTCTAGACCAGTGCCTGGCACACAGAAGCTGTCAGATAGTCATCTTGTTACTGTGCTTGCAAATGAGTTTCCATCCTCAATGTAACAGGAGGTTGCTGGAGGACTACAAATAGGACACAGTGAAATAAAATCTGTGAGACTTGTTTAAGTGCCATAGGTCAAGTATGACTCATAACGACCCCGTGGAGAACAGATCTGAACCTTGTCATATCCTGCACCATCCTCATCATCTCTGACATATTTGAGCCCACTGATGCAGTCACTGTGTCAATCTACCTGGTTAAGGGCCTTCCTCTCTTGTGCCAAACCTCCACCTTTCTAAGCATGATGTCTCTCTCCAAGGAATAGGAAGAATAGTCAAAGTTATGAGAGTTCGGGAAGAGACAATGGGGATGATGATGGTGGCTTGGACTGGGGTTGTACTTGTGGAGACAGTTGGTAATTTGGCTCTAAATTGGGAACTATTTGGAAGGAAGAGGATCAAAGAATTACTGTTGTGTTGTATTTGAGGAGAGAAAGAAAGGGAGGACTCAAAGATGCTAGGTTCTAGACATTTTGGCTTTAGCAACTAAGTAAATGGCTAGTGCTGTTTATTGAGCTGAAAAAGTCTGTATAAAATGAAAACAAAATGCCAGAAACCTGAAGGGGAAGTTAGTTAATGGAAACAAACTATGGGGAAAGCAAAAAGACTAAGTCTAAGTGGTCCATAAGGAAGCCAAGAAGATGCACCAGTATGAGGCCATATCAGAATGGTAGCACACATTTTCCCTGTGATATGACTTCCCCCAAGGACCCTGCCTTACTGCAACTCACTTTACTGAAGGTGGGTCCAAGCCCAAACAGGATCATTCAGGTTGTCTCTCCCGAGAAGGTGAAATTTGTCAGGGAGATAGAGTTAGTTAGCCTTGGTGATCTGAGGTGGGAGATCACAAAATCTTGGGGCAGAGGAGTTGTAGTGCCTGATGTGGCCATGATTAACTATGTGTATGTAAACTGATCAGCAGAGAAAGTCAGATGGCAATGGGCAGCGGAGCATGGAGGTGAGCCCTGAACAGAGAGTGAAGCAAAACACCAATCACTCTGTTTAACAACTTTACTAAACAGATATGTCTTGGAGAAGATGCAGCCAGTATTCGCTGCAGGCAAGGACAGCAAAGCTTTGTCTCATAAACTTTGGACATGTTGTTAGAAGGCACTTTTCCTTGGAAAGGGACTTAACATTTGGAAAGGTGGAGTGTCAGCAAAAGAGATGATGATCCTCAGGAGATAGCCTGACCCAATGACTGCAGCAATGAGCTCGAATATGTCAGAGCTGATGAGGATGGAACAAGATAGGACAGGGTTCAGCTCTGTAGTTCATAGGGTCACTGTGAGTTGTCCTCACCTCAGTGGAGCATAACAACAGCAACAACAAAAATATTTAAATTCATTCTTCAAATATCCGCAATAGCCACTTCTGCAGAGCATAGCAGAGCCCATCCAAAGTTATCTCCTAACATCTATAATATTGCTTTATCTGGAATGACAGCAACCATAATCACATAGAAACCAATAAAGGACTACCTAGGCCTACCTAGAAAGCATTTCATATTAAACAATGTAAAGAAAACTTAAAAGAGTTTGAGAAAACATATTTGAAACTATTAATTTTGCTATAATCTTGTAGCATATTTGGAAGCAGGAGTGAAATCCACTTCCTAAACAACATGTCTCTGGAAACTATGAACTTTGATGAAGTGTAGATAGTTATAGAAAGGTGTCAGGTCTTTTGTTCACAGGGTTGCTAGGAGTCATGCTTGACTCAAAGGCAATCAACAACAACAACAACAACATATTTGTATATAAGCATTTAGGCCATATATATTTAGTGAAGGCAACACTTTCCCTTCATAGGTGAAGTTTTAGAATATATTCAGTTTTAATTATTTTTTCTCTCGAGCTGTAACACATTGAAAATTACTTTGCCTATCAAAGATCTTTTTGAGAAATGTTCTTAATTTCTAGGCTTAAACTATTGGTCAGTAATTTGTGTAGGTTTATGCAACAAATTTCCTCTTCTATCAGCTTTACTTGAAAACATTCATAAACATACCCTATTACCTAATGTATTACTAAATGTGTATAAATGCACAGGTCACATTAGGAACAACACACACACACACACACACGAAGAGAGAGACGTTCATGTGATGCAGCTATTTGGTAAATGCTCAGGGGCTAACCAGCAAATCAGCAATTCTATGAGAGAAAGATATGTAGTCTATATCTGCAATGATTATGGTCTTGAAAATTCTCTGAGACATCTCTTCTCTATGATAAACAGTTGTGGCTCAATGGAAACAGATTTGTTTTGTTTTTCAGTGTTTGTTGCTTTTTAAAAAATATGTATTTATGAGTTCTATTTTAAGAGGTATGTGCATGTGTGTGTATGCATGTGCACAGAGACTTAAATAATTTTCAAACAAGATTGTAAAGATTTCTTGACTGTGGGATATAAATAGAATAGAGAAATAGACGACTTTATTTTCAGATTGCCCATAAATGAATATGCACGTTACTAATTTGGGGGACATTTCTACAAAATGTTTGGGACACTAAAGAACTGTTTCCTCTCTCTCAAGATTTTTTTAAGTCAAGGTCTTATTGCCTATAGGTAGCTACAGTCATTCTAAGACATCTTACTAGAAGTTTCTGTTGGTAAGCGATGATTTTCTTCCAGAATGCTGACTCAGGAACTTCTGGCTCTCCATATCTGTGTGTGTGAAGCTGCCTCAGCTTTGGTTTGGTCTTGTCGTCTCTGACCTTTTCTTCCTTTACTCCATCTTCTCCTCTGTGAAAATAAAGGAAAGGCAGAGAAGAAATCAAGAAACTGAAGTGGCAAGCAGGTTTTGTGCAAAAATACACCAGCAGATAATTATTTCCGATTTTCATAATTTTTTTGAAAATGGATTTCATTTCCAACTGACACAACATTTAGAATGTTGGAATTAGGGTGTTGGTATCCTGCTGATCATAGCTCCCTGTAGATGGAGCATTCTGAGAAATTCCTATCCAGAGGGCATTTTGCAGGCTTCAAGAGTCTTTATAAATGGTTGGTTCTTTTTTCTTCGTATTGTGCAATACAGAATATTTAATTAAAAGGAAAATAATGTAATGAATTTATTTTGCTATGATTTTCCAATATACTTTATTTTAAAATCAGAATTTAAGTGTTCAATATTTAACAAAAAATAGCCAGAAACTTTTACAATCAGAGGTCCAACACCTATAGAAAGAATATAAAAAATATTTATTTTGCAGACAATAATGAAATTAGAAGACTGGTATTTAATGGCTAAAATTTCTCTAACATACAAAACACTGAATCATCATGAAAGTATATTTGCAGATAGGCATAGTTATGCATCCACTCTCTTCAGGTAGCCATATGCAAGGGAGTTCTGATAGTCTAGTAGGTATGAAGTTGGACTGCCAAAACAAAGGTACGTGGTTCGAATCCACCAATTGCCCTATGGGAGAAAGATGACAATCTCCTCCCATACAATGTACAGCTTCTAAAGACCCAGTGGAGAGTCAGCTATGAAGTTGGTTCTGACTTGATGGTATGAGTGAGAAATGTATATATACAAGTTTGAAAAATGAACTTTAATCTGTATGTGGTCTACCTAACAATCAGACAAATCAATACTATTTCTTTTTCAAATGTTAATCTGTTCCCTCCTGTTATGTATGTCAACTTTTTTTAATAATTGTCAGGTAAATAGCCATTTTCCCCAATAAATTTTATTGGGCAAAATCTTGATTATAAACATTACAAACTTTAGAGACTAGACAATGAAAATATTAGAGGAGGGAGTAAAAAAGGCAAACAGAGAAAAAGAAAGCACTATGAAAACAGTGGCCACATAACATAATTTTTTTCCAATTTTTAAGAAATTTTGTCAATGAAACTATATAGACTAGAAAAACGATAAAGGATTCCATTCAGGACAGAATGATCAGTGCACTTTAGCTCCAGCATTCCAGGTATTACTGCTCTTCTAATTGCATTCTCCACATCAGAAGTGCTTGTGAAAAACTTGTCTCCACACCCTGAGTCTCTGAGTTTTTAGTAAACTCCCCACGTCGTTTCTATGCAACATGGACTAGGTCTCTCCTTGCATTTGTAAGGACAATAATGCAAGCGTGGTTCGTGGGGAGGACTGTGGCAGCCTGTCATCCTGTGAAGTATATTACATGGAATTAGTAGAAGCTTTTCTCCAGAGGGAAGAACACATGGATCAAATCTCATGAACTCAGGGAAGAGACAGGGGCAGCTGGGAGTGGACATCTGCCCTGTCAGGAAGTAAGCTGCCTACTGCAGGCTCCATTCACAGTCAGAGCCACTCCCCAGAAATGCAGGACTTTGTTCAGGGACCCTGTGCAGGGCTATGGTCCCCACAGTATAAAATGCAAAAGAATGACCCCTGAGAGAGAGGACAAGAGAAAGAGACCTCTGGAAACAAAGCAAAACATATTGAAACCCTACATACTCAGCTTTTTCTTGTTCAGATTTGGCTGCTTCTTTCTCTTCCTTTTCTTCTTTTACCTTCTGTTCCTTGAATAAGCCAATAAGGAAAAGAAAAAAATGATTACCCAACATTTCTGAATGAGGTTAGTTACCCATAACCTTTCTCCAAACCTTACCCAGCCACAGACACCCTCATGTATCAGTAGAGATAAAACATCTGCTCACAGACTTTTCATCTGCTCTTATAAAAACTCTCCCCTTCCCAAGCTCCCAACCCACTGCTGGTGCAAACAACTTTCCAGGTCCTTTCCATTTTTTCTCCTTACTTCAGAAATACCCCTCTGTGCCTCACTTATCTATACAAGTCTCAATCCTTTCTCAGGTTCAACTTAACATCCACCTTTAAGTTTCATTTAAAAACTCTCAAAATGGGATGCGTAATTTGTCTTAGTGCATGCAACCTCTTCTGCCAATGTCCATCCTTCTTTTAGGACACTTTTCTGTCTCTTCAAGTGCTAGTCTCCTCTCTCTGGTAAATGGTTAATGCCACCCTGAAGGTAGGGACCACATCTTACATCCCTCTTAGGTCCCTCTGAGCCTCAGTGGTGTCAGGCTCATGGTAAGAGCTCATGAAAGGCTGTGGATGGTAGTCAATGGGGTCATCTCCACAGGGAAGACACTTGAGTTTACAGCTAGATAGTTTAAAAGAATCGCCAGGAAATCAAAAAATGTATTATGATGGGAAAGTCTGCTGTTAGAGACTTCTCCAAAGTACTGAAAGAGCAATGGTGTCACTCTGGAGACTAAGATGCAACTGATACAGGCTATGGTCTTTGCAATCACTTGTTATGTAGCAGAGAGTTGGACAATGACCAGGGAGGATAGAAGGAGAATTGATGCCTTTGAGCTGTCGTGCTGGAGAAGAGTGTTGAATGTCCCATGGACTGCCAAGAAAATAAACAGATTCATCCTGGAGAGGGTTAAACCGGGCTGCTCCTTGGAGGTAAGGATTCTGGGGCTTCGTCTGACATACTTTGGACATGTTGTAAGGAGGGACAGGTCCTTGGAGAGGGACATCATGCTTGGGAGGGTGGAGGGACAGCACAGGAGGGGAAGACCCTCTATGAGGTGGATTGATTCAGTGACGGGGTTAATCGGGATGGGTGGGTCAGAGGCAGTGTGACTGGCATAGAACAGAGCATAGTTTAGGGCTATTGTGCATAGGGTTGCTGTGAGTCGCAAGCAACTTGATGGCACATAACAACAACAACAACAGAGAAAGAATCTTAAAAAGGCTACTTTTGTCTGCCTCAAAGCAATTGCCCATTGAAAACAGAAGTCATCACTCTACTGTACCTACCTGAGGTACAGTACCTGAGAGCTGCTTCGAAGGAGAGAATATTTACCTGCAATTTTTCTTGCACCTCAGGGATGGGGGCGGGGTTGCTCATGAGGTCGCTAAGGCCCGCATTGGGGTTATGAGGAATGAGTTTGTACTGTCCTCCCTCTCTCTTGAGATCCAAGCCAAAGATGTCTGAGAGAAGGTCGCTCTCCTCAGTCAGCTCCTTCAAGTCTGTCAGGTCTTCAGAAGGCAGGGACACCTCCATAGGCTTCCTTTCTCCTTCCTCTCCATCTCCCCTCACCTCATCCTGAGTGGGGTCCGGCATGTTAGCCAAGAGTTCTGCAACTTTGATCTTCTTAGCACCTTCCACCAGGCTTCCTCCCAGCAGCAGGCTGCAGATGATGCGGAAGAAGCCCCTCAAGACACTGGCAACAAAGTGCAAGAGGCTCAAAAAGATGCTCCAGTAAGATGAGAAAAAGGCCATGACCAAGTCCCTCACGGTCATCTTCTTCATCTTCTTCATCTGTTTTTTCAGGCTCTTCAGGCTGAGCATCCGCATAAGGGTCAAGATGTTCGACCTGAGGGCAAGCAGGGCTGACTTGACTGTTAGGATGGAAAAGAACCCCATCCTGGGCTCCTGCTCCTCAGGCTTCTCCTTCTCACTCTCTTCTTTGTTGGTGGACCGCTCACTCAAGTCCGACTCTGATATCTGAGCTGCCAGCTGCATCTCGAATATGGTGTCCTCGCAGAAGTTCACAAAGAGCTCCATTTTCTCTTTTTCTCCCCCTTCATTGACCACATCGAATATGAACTGCCTCTTGGATTCTTTGACCTGGGGCTTTTCCCACTGCGTCCGGCTGGATTCACTGATCTCGAAGTACACCCTCTCGATGCGCTTTGCACTGCCCATGATCTCAATGCGGCCCAGGAAGGGCTGGAAGTAATTGAGCACGCTCTCTGCCAACTCAAGGAACGTCTGTAGCCGGGTGTCATTGGGCATGTGCTCTGAGAGGTTGGTCAGGAGGACAGCCACATTGAAGCTGATGTCCTTTGCAGGTTCGTGGAACCGCTTCACGAACTCTTCATAGTCCAGGGTCTCTGTTTCATCCGTCTCCGCACAAGACAGAAGAAACTCAGTCTCTGATTGTGTGTAGTGCTTGTGGCTCTCCATGGCTTTGTGGAAGTCCCTCTTGGAAATGATACCCTTGCCATCAGGATCATACTCTTTGAATGCATCAGAAGATGTCAGATCCTTTAGCTTTAAGAACATGTCAAAAAACTTGAGAATCATCTCTACGTTGTTGGATGATTCCACAAGCATATCAACCATCTGTTTGCCAATCGTCCCATTGACAACATTACCTGGCGGCAGAGCAATTGCATTTGTTTAAAAGGAACATTCTTAATCAAGTCAGTGTTTACAGAGAAAATAGCAATGCAGTAATAACATCTGCACCTTGTTTATCTTTCAACATATGAAGTCTAGGAAAAGGAGGGATAATTGTGAACAGAAACTAATCTGCAGGGCAAATAGACTGACATAAATGACCAACTGACCTACTCTGGGACCAGAAATAGACGTGGCCTCCTCGTTACTACTACCAGCCATTCTAATCAGGGCCACAGCAGATGCATCCTAGTAGAGTGGGGTAAATATATGAAAAACAACTGAAAAGTCCTTAAATAAATAAAGAAATCAGCAGACCTACTGGATTGGTTGGAATTTATAAAGATTACTGCTGTGTGGTGTTCTTCAGATCTTGAAACTAAAATAATCCTCTGGTCACCCTCTAGCTGAATAACATGTTAGATTAAAGAAGTAGAATGTGTATCATCCATAATTACTGTTCTCCTTAAAATAAAGTCACCTACACAAAGCTGAACAGTCAACAATTGCTTTAAAACAGTGACAAAGATGCAAAGAGGCAGGGAAACTAGATTAAAAGCAACCAGAACAAAAGTGAGAAAAATATTCATGTTACCAAACAATTTATCTAGAAGCTGTTATCTAAACTGCTGTGTAGACTTTCACTAAATAAACAAACAATAGTTATTTTTTTAAAAGTGTTAATATATGCAAATCATTTACCAAGTGATTAGATTAACACACAAAACAATACTTGCACAAAAACTGACATTTTCCTCAAATCCACTAATGAAAAACCACATTTTAGTATAATGGAAAGGGAACAGAGAATAGATGCAGAAGAGTGACATTTACGCTTAGAACCCTGGCACAGTTTGTTATATTGGGAAAACAAGTCTTCATAGGTAGAAACTGATTCATCACTCATATGTCTATAAGGCAGGTACTTGTTATTAATGCTGATTTTAGAAAAGAGGAAACTGAGGTTTTCAAGAGGATAATGTGCCCACTGTGACATGATCACTGAGGGTCAGTGGTAGGGCTTGAAACTGGATTTTCCAATAGATACACACTAATAACAATGGGACACACTAATTACAATTAACAGTTTCTTCCTATATTTCTTATGGTTCACCACGTTTATATCTAGAAAAGCCCAGATCACTGATAAGTTTTCAACAAGTGGCATATATCCTAACTTAGAGACTCATGGTTTCTTCTTTTATTTTTTTTTTTTGTTTTAACTATAACATGCAATGTAACATGAAGACAACCTAAAATTGTGGCACTGAGGAGAGATGCAACTCTAGAGGCTTCAGGTGGTTTCAACCCAGGCTCCACAATGTCCGAGCTGAGCCATCAAACTCTCTGAATCCGTTTCCTCCACTGCAAAGTGGGGAGGAAGCCACAACCAAACTCACAGACTGATTAAAATGGACTAAATACGTAAAATAGTATTTGGGATCTTATAAGATGTTAGTTTAAACTTGTAATTAGTATAGCTATTATCATCACGATTTAGAACAAAATGTGTACTAGCGTAATGGAAAACACACCATCGGTTGAGAGTGTACAGATGTACTTAAGTATAGATTTTAAGCAAACAGTGCATCTCTGCAGTCCTAGATACAGCACAGGAGCTGCTCCAGATAATCAAGTGGCTTAAGAAATGTGTGACAAACAAATAGGGAGGGAGGGAGGAAAAGAGGAATGGGGGGATGAGAGAGTGTTGATGAAACTGGAGAGGGAAGAGAAGAGGTGAGGAAGAGAGAGAATGAGAGGGAGAGTGAGAGAAAGAGAAAAAAACAGAAAGGTATTTTTAAGGAAAAAAAAATCCTATTACCAGGAGAGGATAAAATAGATGAATGAGACCTTGTAAGAATTAAATCCCTATGCACATCCAAAAACTTCTCCAACAGGGTAAAAAGGGAAGTCATAGATTGGGAAAAAAATTTAGAAAATACTCGAGCACCACAACAAGATAAAGGTAAACAACCCATTTGCAAAATGGGTGTAAGATATGAACAGATACTTCACTAATGAAAACATTTGGATGGCAAACAAACAAATGAAGAAATGTTCAAAATCCCTAGCTTTAAGAGAGATACAACTCAAAACAACTGTGAGATATCATCTCATCTGAAAAACAATAGCAAAATTCAACAGAGCAGCAAACAACAAATGCTGGTGAGGCTGTAGAGAAACTGGAACCTTATTCGCTGTTGGTAGGAAGGCAGTATGGTGCTTTCTCAAAAAGTTGCAAATAGAAATACCATTTGACACAGCAATTCCACTATGCGGAATATACCCTAAAGAAACCGGAACTGCCACCAAAGCAAATATATACACACCCATGTTTATTGCTGCTTTGTTCACAATAGCAAAGAGTTGGAAACAAACCAAGTGTCCATCAACAAATGAATGGAAAGAAAAACTGTGGTATATTCAGACAACAGAATATTATGCAGCACTATAGAATAAGGAACTCATGAAATATTATACAAAATGGGTGACAATGGAAAATATTAGGATGAGTGAAATATTTCAGTCACAAAAAAACAAATACTGCATAATGCCACTGTTCTAAAACAGGACTGACATTGGGATTGGGGGGAAACTAAGAAAAGAGGGGATAATGTATACGGCATTGAGACAGACGAGGGAGAGAACACTATAAAAGGAATATATGATTAAATATTATTGGCATGACAAGAGTCCAGAATAAGAGCTGCATAGTAAAGAAGACTGTATAACAATGAAAGAATTTTTTTACCAAAGAAAAAAGCAAACTGAAGGGGGGGGCAGGGAGGAAAATGTGCAACAATGAATGAATGGAAATCTAATTTATCTATAAACTTTCATTAATATCTCAATAAAGGAATAAGTAACAGTAAAATAGTAAAAATGGCTTTGGTCATATTTATATAATTTCAAAGAATTTTCACTTAGTCCTGTCAGGTAGCTTTCATCATTAACATTCTACAGAGGAAAACAATGAGAACGAAGCTTATCCAAAAGAATATCACAAAAAAAAGCAGGAAAGTTGGGGTTTGCCCCATAGAGGCTGATCTCATAGCATCTACTCTAATAGTCTGATAAGTGGAAAGAGAACAACAGCAAAGGGAAGACCAGTTGGAAGGAGAAAAGAGGAGGAACAAAGACTGGGAGAGGCTGAGGTGGGAGGTGTGTCTTCCGCTGCAGATGCCTGGTGGTCTCACTGGCTTAGCTCAGGAATTCAGGAGCCAGCAGAGCAGTAATGAGTGACAGCAGAAGCATCCATCCATTTACACAGTAAGAATTTGTCCAAAGGTCTAAAATAACACCAATTAGAAATGCGTGCATACCAACAAACAGAAAACGTTCTCCATATACAATTCATGTGAAAAGCTTACTCTTTAGCATATTACTATGAAATGAAAAAGTGTTACTATAAATGACTAGCTTGGTAGGGATATACTGAGAGGCATATGCAGGATTTACTTAAACAAAAAACTAACTTGCGATAAATCCAGGAATGCACTCAAAGTAGTTGTTACTCCTGAGTGTGGTTGTTTTATTTGCTGTAGCCTGCTGACTCTGCAAGCAAGCACCTTGTTGTCATCAAAATAGTAACAATAACTTGCAAATATAAATCAACACTACCTTCCAACATGGACAGCAACATGACCACCATATCCTTCTGCAGATCCATGAGTTCTTTTAATAGCTCAATCTGACTGGAATCCTGAAAATATTAACAATGCATTGGAGACAATGTGAGAAAACTCTACAGAGAGAATAATATTATTTTTCCTCAAAAAAGAGTGCTGCTGTACCATTATCACTAAAGGAAGACCAGGCCTAAGCACAGAGCATATTAGAGAAAGACTTTGAAATTAATAAAATCATGTTGATTGAAATACTTGTTAAAACTTACATAATATGTTGTTGTGTGCTGTTAGGTCAGAACTGGCTAATAGCTGACCCTCCAGCAGTTTTTCAGAGGCTGTAAATCATACAGGAGGAGACTGCCAATGGGACAGCTCTTGGGGTCATCTGTTTATCTGGCTTACTCTTTTTATTTGAACAAGGTGGCCTCATGGCAAGAAGCTGTGCTGCCATCCTGAAGGCACGTGGTTCAAGGTCATCAGATGCTCCACGGGAGAATGATGGACAATCTCCTCCCATTTGATAATCTGCCTCTGAAAACTAACTGGATGGTCACCTATGGGTCAGTTCTGATTCTGTGGTACACAACAACAACAACAACTTTTAATCTGAGGGTCCAGGGTTCAAGTCCCTGGCCAGGTGTTTGAGTCTTTAGTCTCTAAAGGAGCCTTGATAGCACAGTGAGTAAGCACTTGGCTGCTAAATGGAAGGCTGTGGTTGGAACCCACCAGGTAATCCATAGGAGAAAGATGAAGCAGTGCACTCCTGTAAAGGTGCAGTATTGAGAGTCCTTTAAGGGTTACTATGAACCAGAATTCTGCCACTATAAAATCCTGTAGAGTCACTATGAATCAGAATCAATTTGACAACGGTGCATCTGGTGAGAATCAGCATATGTGCTCTGGCTTTCGTTGTCCTATATACTTCTCTTAAGTGGAAGGTCAGAGAAGAAAAGATCCTCAACACAATGGATTGATAAGGTGACTGTAACAGCGAGCTCAAGAATATCTTGGATTGTGGGGATGGCGTAGGGTAGAGCAAGGATTAGATCTGTTATTCATAGAATTGCTGTGAATCATAGAGAGAGATCTAGTGGATAGAAAGTTGCGCTATCAAGCCAAAGGTGGGTGATTTTAATCTGCGGCCCTCAGGCCTGGTTTTAATTGTTTTTGGTCAAACATTCTTCTAAGTGGTATAACACTGGTCTGTCCATTTGCTGTACAGAGGTAACTCGTGGTTGCTGTAATGCTAAACACTGTGACACTGATGTATCAAAAGTAATAATGGTCACCCATAGCGCACAGGGTTTGGTGGAGCTCCCAGATTAAAACAGGCTTGGAAGCAGGAGTGGCATCCACTTCTGAAATGGCTTGCCTCTGGGAACTCCATGAACTTAGAGGAACGATGAAAGTTATACAAGTGTTCAGGTCTTAGGTTCGTAGGGTCGCTAAGAGTTGTCTATGACTCGACAGCACTTAACAATAACAGCAACAGACTGCTCTTATATCTTGAGGCATCTTAGTGTCAGTGGTTCAAACCTACCAGGATGAGGCTATCTGCTTCCAGAAAGATGCACAGCCTTGGAAACCCTAAGGGGCAGTTCTACTTTATCCTATGTGGTGTCTACAAGTCAAAATTAATTGGTGACAGCTATGAATGGTAGGGTGCTATTTTATGTAGAAATGAACTTATCCCAGAAAGTGAAAAAGCATACAAATGATCTGTTGCTGTTGTTATGTACCATCAAGTTGGACACTACCCCTAGCTCACCCTCCAGCAGGTTTTCAGAGGCAGTTCACCACTTGGGAGGAGACTATCTGCACATCTTTCTTCCACGGAGCAGCTAGTGAGTTAAAATATCCTGTCCCTATGAACTGGCAGTGAGATTCCTTACTTCTAAGCCATCTGAGTTTCATATAAATGATACAGGGGCTAAATTTATATTAACAAGTAAAAATAAAAATGTGCCATAAAGCTAACAAAATACATATTTAAGTATAACTCACACCAGCACAGTACAACATATCTTACTTACCAAATTGTTATTTAATATTGCTCTTATTAAATTTTGAGGGTTTTTTTGTTATGCAATTTATTTCTTTTTAACTTAGAAAAATTATCTGTACATAAGACATTTATAGCTAAACAATACTACCTGTAAGCCCAAGAGTAGGAAATATTCAGTTCTCCAAAAGTATCAATATATAGCCAACTTTTGTTTATTTTAGACTGTGCTTTTTTTTCTTCTAAGGTTTTAAAAATATTAGACAAAGTATCATTCTATTCATCTGTGTGGTTACACATGAAATTAAAGCTCTACAAAGCTAAAAGAATGCAGCGTTTCTTAAGGGATGACACCTTACCTTAGATCAAAAACTGCATCAGCATATTGCAGGCAACACCAGATGTTAAAATGACCAAAATTAAGAATGAGAGCCTGTTTGTCAATGCCCAAATTTGTTTGGTGTTGCTTTTCTTTAATTTAACATTACATCTGTAACTAGTTTAAAGAATTATGGGGTTTCCATATTTGATTTCTTTGCCATTGCTCTGGCTCTGACTCGCAATGATTTAAATTCTCATTAACTAGATATATGTAGGAAGTACTGGCGGCCTAGTAGGTAAGAAGTTGTTCTAGCAACCCAAAGGCAGGCAGATTGAACCCACCAGCTACTCTGAGGGCATAAGATGGGCAATCTTGGGATTTACAGTCTCGGAAAACCTGATGGAGAGTCATCTATGAGTTGTTTCTGACTTGCCATGAGAGGACCACATTCTAATCACACCAGAGAAAGAGTGAAGCTTATGGAAGAGAAGAGACAACCCTCACTCCTGAAACAGGGTAGGACTTGGTGCGGACTTGGACTCTCAGTCTTTCTACCTTGATTCTCACTCTGGGCTGACCACTGGGACCACACAAGACCTGGCAGATCTGCCGCAGAAAACACAAACGTTGATGCAGTAAATGGACACACTAACTTAAGGTTTAAGGAGAGAATTTTTCTATTCATGTGTTTCATAGTTTTAAATTAAATAAATACAAGAGTAGGAAAACAGTGCTGTTTTCAAAATGCACTCACAAATTAAAACTAGAACGTTGTGAAACTGTGTGTGTATTGTTTATTTGCTTATTTTTAGAGCTGTTTTTGTTTTCCCCTCCTTGTCTTTGTAAAGTTAAATTTCCTTTAATGCGCCAATGTGACCTACTGAGAAAAGCTTCTTATTGACAAACTTCAAAGAAAATGGTTTCAATTTACCAATCTCAGTGGTAACATCCTGCAAGTTCTTTTCAAAGATCTTTATGCTTTGTATTGGGGTAGTTCCGTGAACAAGGATGAGAAAAAGGGTCTTTGAAGGACAGTGAAATACACATTTGAGGACTAGATTCTTTCATTTCTCCATTACCTTTAATTGCTTAAATCTCTTTGTTCATAAATTGGGAAAATGACCTTCATCATTTTTTCAGCTGCAAAATATTCTTTTATTTATACAAATGCATGGTTCTCATATCTCTCATTGCTGTCAAGCTGGGAATACTCAGAACAGCTTTTGGAGGCTGTACATTGCACAGAAGGAGATTGCCTATTTTCCTCCCTAGGAGCAGGTGGTAAATTCGAACCATCAGAGAGGTCAGTGGTCAACTCATTACAGACTATGCTATCAGAGTTCCTGCACTAGATGGCTAATGGAGAGTAAAAAAAAAAATTTACACAGAAGTGATCTAAAAAGATACTGCTCCTAATAAGCCTGGCTCATTTGCTAGTTATCCCAGTTCTCCAGGTTATGTAAGGGGTAAGAGGCAGGTAATTTACCTGAGATAACTTCATCTGCATGTGTGCAAAGACGTGAAGAAAACCCACCACAGCATCCCAGAGCCTGCTGTGGGCCAAACTCTGCTGATTCCCAGTGCAGGGACCCTGCAACAAAACAGCCAGACAATTGTTCCTGATCAGTTCACTGCAAAGCACCTTCACAAGAGCAGAGGTAAAATTAACTTATCTGAAAACACAGAGACCCTCAAGAAAAGAGAGGCATTACCAGAACAACAGAGCCACACTCCTAGGATCCTTTGAAATAATTTAATATTATAATCCCCAAAATGAAAAGACAAAAAGGGAGCTCTGGTGGACTACCCAACTCAAATGCACATGGTTTAAGTCCATCAGCTTCTCTGAGGGAGAAAGGTAGGTACTCCCCTTCCATGTGATTTACAGCTTCTGAAAATCCATCAGAGGGTCAGCTATAATTGGTTCCAACTGGACAGAACATAACAACCATCAACAACAATGTGCAAAACAGATTCTTCAAGGATTTCCTAGTTCTGTTTTATAGTGAGTAATAGAAACCCAGCACAGAAGAGTGATAGATCATTTCATTGTTGTTGAGCTTGAGTTTCTTCTATTTAGAGGACAAAAGTATTATGCTGTAGTTATCAAATCAACCAGCAACTATTTACTTCAAAAGAAAATAATCTGATTACTTCTCATTCCTAAATGCCACTAAGTCAGAACTGAATCACAGCTGACCCTCCTAGGGTTTTCAGGAGTTGCAAATTGCACAGCCAGTGGATTTGGGTTGGTGAACAACTCCTTACCCACTAGGCCACTAGAGCTTCCTCATCCTTAAATAGTAAGGTTAAGAGAACATTCACACAGGAAGAAGAAAGAAATCTCCTTCGATATTTTAGTCTTTCAACTGTTTTGCAAACATCCCCACAACAATTGGGTAAACAAATAGCAGATATTTCATGTATTTTAAGTCAAAAGAAAACACAATTTTAAAATTCTAATTAATTTCTTTTAACTATGATCTCATGGAGTTTAACTTGGAAAGTAGACTCTAGCATTTAAAATTTTATGGTAGAAGCAAGTCCTAGAAGATAGAGACACTACAAAAATGCTGATACTCATTTTTTTTTCTGTATCTATGTCTAACAAGGTCATTAAAGCTGAGAGTTAAAAACCAGCCAGCGTCAAGTAGAACCATATTCTAAAGCTGTGATGTCACACTCAGGATCCACAAATGAGTATCCAAAAGTAAGTTTTTCTATTCTAAAGACACAAAAACAAACAAACAAAAAGTGCCCTGGAGGTCTAGTGGTAAAAATTTGTGCTGCCAACACAAAGGCAGATAGTTCTAATCCCCCAGCTGCTCTGTAAGAAAAATATGGACACTTTCTTGAAGTGTGATTTATAGCCTCTGAAAACCCAATGGAGCATCAGCTATTACTCTGTGGCACATAATAACAAGAAAAAAGATAAAAAATATTGAAGCTGAAAGGATTAAACTAGAAAGAGCTCTCACAAATTCTAAGACTGTCTATTTCCTACCCATAATGCAGTGGGGGAGAGGAAGTGAGGGGTCATGTCTGCATGCCCACTAAGTAAGGCTGCAAAAGACTGGGAAGAGAGCTTGCCTTTTGTCTCCCCAATGGTGCAGCATGACTGCCTAGTATTAGAAAGTGTGACAGAAGTGAAAGTACAAAATGTGCTTCCACAGATGACAAAAGAAAGCTATGTCTCTCTTGTGGGTTAGTAACGGAGTGCTTGGGGAGATGGCTGGTTCAGTGGTAGAATTCTTGATGTCTGCAAGGGAGATTCTAATTAGATTCCTGGCCATTGTACCTCAAGAGTAGCCACCACTCCCATGTCAATGGAGGCTTGGATGCTGACAGCTCTGCTGAAGCAGAGCTCCCAACCCAAGACTGGTTAGAAGAAAAGACCCGGCAACTTACTCATCAAAAGAAGTTAGTGAAAACCCTCTAGAGTACAACAGTTGGATGTGTATCCAGTCATGAGAATGGCATGGACTGTGCTTTGCTCAGATGGATGTGGGAACGCTATGGGGCAGGACAGTTAAAGAAAACAGAGCCATCCTGCTCCACTGAAATCCGGCAGATGTATCTATGAAGGACCCACAAGTACCTCCTTGTTAGGGAAAGAATCTCGTATACCAGTTGGCAGTGCCATGGGGCCATTTTGAATTAATGTTCCATGAAGGAAAAATTTTTCCTCTCCCTTATTTATTTGTTCATAGCCCCACAACTCCCAATTTGAAGGAGGCTGACACTGGCTAGAAAGGGAAAGATGAGGAGAAGAAGTGAGCAAGAAGTGTAGAGAAGTCTTGCTGATAGTCCTTTCCCTCTGCAAGCTTTCCTGTAGAATGTGGCCCACATGTGGAGAGGAGTGTTTAAGAGTTTACCTGACAATAGCAAAGAGTTGGAAACAACCTAAGTGCCCATCAACAAACAAATAGATAGAGAAGCTGTGGTATATCCACACAATAGAATACTATACTGCATTGAAAAACAAGGAATTCATGCAATATTATTAAAAATGGGTGACCCTGGAGAACATTATGCTGAGTGAAATATCTCAGTCACAAAAGGACACATATTGTATAGTGCCACTGTTGTAAAACAGGACTGACATCGGGGTTAGGGGGAGACTGAGAGAGGTGGGATAAATAATGTATACTGCATTGAAACAGATGAGGGAGAGAACTATTTAAAAGGGATATATAGTTAGGTATTGTTGTCATGACAGGAGTCCAGAATGAAGGCTTCATAGTGGAGTGGACTTGGGAGAAGGGATTGTATAACAATGAAAGAATTTTTACTTTACAAAGAGAAGAGTGAACTGGGGGAAAGGGGTGGGTAGAAAGAAAAGTGCAACACTGAATGAATGGAATCCAAAGTCTTTGTAAATTTTTATTAAAATTAATAATAAAAAAGAAAAAAAAGAGCTTACCTGAATATACTCTGTAAGAGTGTTGAAGACTTGTTTTGCCACTTGAATTGCTTTGGAGAAATTCCGCTGCCCTTGTTCATCAATAACATCTTTTCCAGAGTAATACCAGTAAAAATCACTAATTGATTCCTGGGAGGGGAAATAATAGACATTAATGAGGTACTTTCTAAACTGTTCACTGATCTAAATGGTTTTGGATTATATATCTGAAAAATGTTTTAAGTAATTGGTTTGGAGTCAAAAGCATCTATGAAGGAAATACAATGGGAGACAACAAGGAAATAATTTTTTTCTTTTCAAAGAGAAAAGCAAACTGGGGGGGTGGGCAGGGAGGAAATTGTGCAACAATGTATGGAATGGAAATGAATGGAAATCCAAACTTTCTGTAAACTTTCATCCAAATTTCAATTAAAAAAACACCAACACACAAAGAAAGGAAATGAGAATTTGATTTTGAGAAATGTTTTGTTTCTGAGAACCTTAACCTTTGCAAATATAAGAAGTCAAAAGGCCAATCCATTTGACTAAATTAGGTATTAACTAGGTAGGAATAAAAAAGAGGCCAAAAATGGAAAACTACATATGGGGGGTTATAGATACCTAGACATCTTTTGTCCAAAGATCCCATTCTATGCTTTCAATGAGAATACCATGATAGTCACAACTTTTGTCACTGTGCTGGAAGACACTGGTTGGATTTATTGACAAAAAATATGTTGCCAAAATGTAAATTTAAACAAAGCTGTAAACAAACAACAAAAAAGGGGGGGCAAAGTAAAATCAACTTTACCAACCAGGAGAGCAGCTTCCAATTTATTTGCAAACAAAAAGAGTAAGGAAAAAATAGGTCATGTATATATTCCACTAACACTTTTGGATGTATTTTCTTTTAAAAGTGTTATGTTTAATACTCATACAAGGTGGGGGGAGTGGGAAATTTTAATTTGCTGGTTTAAAACAATGTACCCAGGTTTTCTTGGTAATATGAGAAATAAATGTTGCATATGACTTTCATTAAGAGGGCAACACTTTCTGAGTTCTAGTGACAATGGGAACATGTGAACACTCTGATATCAGAGAGATTTTTAAATGGTAAAGTGTCAAAATGAAATGTCAAACTTTTTCTAATCCAGATGAAAGAAGCCAACTGGAAGCTACCAAATTTGAACAATTAGTGAGTTGTTGGAAAGTCTGTCTTTCTCATTTCTAAGGATGTTTCAAAAAATTCTTTCTCAATTGTGTCTATACTACAGAAGCAGGAGCATATTACATAGATGCTTTATAGGTGACAAATGAGCTCAAACACTATCAACTAAGAAATGGATAACAAATCCCTACATATAGAATGAGCCAAATGGATCTGAGATCAAGGCAAAAGGGACAGTTTTACCCAAATTTTAAAATATTGTGATCAAAGACACAACACACAAACACAGACACACACATCCTGAAATTCTGAGTTAGAAATCAAAGCTCATTCCAACATGTCTTTTGACCAGCTCTGCTATATTATGTCAAGGAATCTAAACTAAGAAAAAAATCACCATACCTGAACTCTCAGGAGGTAGTCCACAGTAGAAATTATTATATTGACAGTTGTATTATTGCCAGTTTGAGTTCTCAGATAATTCTGGAAATCTACAGAACATAAAAAAATGTTACTAAATTCGCAAGTTTCAGATGAATTCAGTTACTGGAGAAACTATAAAAGCAAATGATGATCTACTCTGAGAGCCTGGTTTTAACTTATTAGTTGCATCTGAAATGTTTTCTGTTTTTCGTAAAGTGAGCAAACCCACTGTTGTTGAGTAGACTCTGACTCCCAGCAACCAGCAGAAAAATGTAATTGCCCATGGCATCTCCAAGGCTCAATTTTTATGGATTGCTTCATCTTTCTCCCCCAGGACTTACCTGCTAACAACTTGAGAGCAGTTCAATTCTTGAAGCCATCTGCCACCAAGAGTCTTTGGAAAAATGAGCAGCCACTTCTCAAATATCTTATTGCATATTTATAGAATATCAATAATCTATTTTTGTCTCAATACTGTCAAAACCTATTTCTATATTTCTACCCTTACCATTTCTACTCTGAGCATGTTGAATGACTGAAAACTTGATTGTTGTTAGGCCCCATCAAGTAGACTATGATTCCTTGTTACTCTATGAACAACTGGAAACCTGACCCTATTCTTTTTGGAAATCTGACCCTATTCTTGTTGCTTCCATGCTTGAGGATATCTAATAATAATTTTCTTCTCAGTATTATTCTCAGTCCCAAAGAAACAAAGATAACGTTCTGACAAGAGTGCTGCTTTCATGATGAATCCAAAAGCCTGGTAAGTAGCTAGCTGCATAAACAACTAACGGAAATACATGCTGCTGAAGAGAACAGTAAGACTTGTCCTGGAGAGGGGGAAACCAGGCTGCTCCTTGGAGGCAAGGATTTTGAAGCTCCTTCTCACATAGTTTGCTCCTGTTTCCAGGAGGGACCAGTCCTTGGAGAGGGATTTCATGCTTGCAAGAGTGAAAGGACAATGTAGAAGAAGACAATCCTGGATGAGATGGACCAACACAATATTTGGGGTAGATGTGCTAGAAACAATGAGATTGCCTCAGAATAGGGCAGAGTTCAGAGCTATTGTTCATAGGGTCACTTTGAGTTGAAGATAATTTGAGAGCACATAACAACAATAACAACAAGGTCTCTGAACAAAGATGAACGAAGAAACATCAACACTTTTGAGTTGTGGTTCTCTAGAAGAGTATTGAACATACATACCATGGACTGCAAGAGAATAAAAAGGTCTGTCCTAAATAGGGTGAAATCCTTGAAGGCAAGGATTGTAAACTCGATCTCACATACTTTTGGCATATTGTCAGGAGGGACCAGTCCTTAGAGAAGGAAGTCATGATTAGAAAGGTAGAGGGACAGACAGTACAGAAGACGAAGACCCTGGAGAGGTGGAATGAAATAGTGACTGGCAATGAGGTGAGGTGTGTTCGAGACAGTGAGGTTGGCTCAGGAAAGGACAAGGTTCAGAGAGTTTGTAGAGTTGCTGCTATAGGTTGTAGTTGACTTGATGGCACATAACAGCAACAAGGTCTCAAGGAGCCCCTGAGGGTGACAAATTGTTACCATGCTCAGCTATTAATCAAAAGGCTAGAGATTCAAGTTTACCCTGAGAAAAAAGTCACCTTCTGAAGTATCAGTCATTGGAACCACTGCTGTGAAGCACTATTATGATATCCATGGATCACCATGAATCCATGAATCAGAATGCTCTCACTGGCCACGATTTGGTTTTCAATATCCCCAAGAAAGAAATATAATGCTCTCTATTACTTCATTGATGCTAAAAACATACCATCACCATTTCTTTTTTGTTGCTACCAGTCTGGCAATGCACAAACCTGAATTGTGTCCCTCACACAGAAGCTGGAGGAAACGGAAGAGATCACAGGTGAACTCATCGTCCTGAAGCACCTTTTCCCCTGCAAGAAAGACCAGCGGACCCAGCGTCACCCACCAAGCACTGCAGTGATCCCCTGCCCAGTCTCACCTCCACCACACTCGCATCTGACATCATTCTCACCCCAAAGCAGTCACAAATAATAATCACTTTCTATCTGAAGCCCATTAGACAATGCACTTGGCAGATAGAAGTGTACTTTTTTTTCCTTAGTAAGAAAAGACACTGAAATATTACAACTCATATTTATCTCTGTTATAGGGAACAGCACGGGATTGGCAACATTTTACAAATAATCTTAAAGCTTAACCTTTTTTCTTTGTTTGTTGTCCCCACTGCCCACCCCCACCCCCCCGCCCCAGGATATATTTAGGCAAGAACTTCACATCTCCTACAAAAGTTGATGGGTATTTGGGTATTTGCTTTGCTCCCAGTGTCTGGCCACAGAAGTCCATGAATATATAAACAGGGACAAGTAAGGGTATCAATCACTACAAATGTAAGGGTATCTGTGAACATTATGGTCTTAATTACTAGAAAATGTCCATTGACTCATTTTTATTAACTCTATCATCAACTTGACTAAAATGAGGTGAAGATGACTTCAGAAATCTAAAGGAGATCTGTGTGATGTGATTGGTTGGGATATTTCTGCCAGAGGACCAGAAAATGGCAAGTGAAGTTGATTTGAAATTTCACACCAGAAGGTGGCCTTGAAGAACAGTGTTCCATAACCACTGGAGGAGCCTGACAGCAAGGAAAAATAGTTGTGGGGTAAGAATGGAGCCTCAGAAAAGAATTCTGGAATTTGACATTTAAATGCATCTTTGTCAGAAGTCCCTTTGAAAATGGAACCTTGAAGAAGGAAACAAACAATAACCAACATGACACAATGAAAGCTGAGTTCCAGTTCCTAAGGAGTTTAGTGAGGGGGGAGAATCAAAACATTACAAGTGTGCGTTCCAGAATCTGAAGTTATTGAGAAAGCAAAATGATAGAAAGCACTTAGCAAGCGAGCAAACACATACACATATAAAAGCATAATTCTTCACAGACTGACCCCATGCAATGATTGTGAGTGTGCTTGAATTAAAAGGGCAGAATTAAATGGGCAGAGAACTTATGGATGCACATACCAGCCCTCAGCCCAAGACCTTCAAACTAAGAGGCTTTACATTATAGTAGAGTCAGCAGACAAAAATATTTTTAAAATTAATATACTTAAAAAGGGTTTGAAAGTTAATGATGAAAAAATTAATTACTACATGTACTTATCAGACTTTGGGGCAAGCTTCAATGTTAAATGCATTATGTGTTTTTCTTTTAATCTCAAAATATGAGTTTAAGTTCACGTGGACCAGTAAAGGAAGAAGAGAGCATTCAGTGGAATAAACTCTCCATCAATAATATTTCCAATCATTTCTGTTAATTGTCATTATCTCAATAACATTTAATAATTATCATAATTATTATTCCAATAATTTCTATTGATAATCATCAGCTATTTTAATCAGGAGAATATTTAAAGATATTTAAATCACAGTATTATGTGTTATTATGTATTATTTCCCTCCTCTGAACCCAGCTAAAAAGTGAGAATGGAATGAATAAACTATGTGTATACTTTCAGTGTTCAATGTGCAATTCACATCCAGTGTGTAATAAACCTTTTGCATTAAGGTCCTGAAAGTTAACTGAAATTATTGTCACATCTACCTGGGGATCCAAGGATACACTGAAATCAAACTGGTTTTTGATCTAAGGTCTCTCTGACCATTGGACTTGACACCTTCTTGATTGTACACAGACACACAGAAAAGTAACTGGACAGGTAGGAAGACACACTGGATATGACAGGAGGTTCCCACCAAGCCTTCATGGAGAGTCAAATGCAATAGGGTACTGATTGAGTGCCTTGAGCATCACAAACATGTCACTCCCATGAAAATGCTGCGTGCCCATGCTGCAGATCAGAGGTCTAGTAACAGAGGAGAATGATGGCTTTATGTCTGCAGAAAGTACAGGATCCACAGTCCATTTTGTGTGCAAAAGAAACTCCATTATCAGATGGAAACCAAGATGAATAACAAAGAGCAGAGTGGAGTGAAATGGAGTTGAAAGTGCTGTAGCTTTCTCTAACTATTACTTGCATTAGCTACATGATGGTCAAAATGTAAATGAGGTAAAGGAAATTATTTAAGCTTAAATTTTAATCATAAGGTGCTTATAGTTTTATGCAAAATAACAGGAGAGGTATTTTAATAAAGACTGAAGAGTTAGTGTTTGAGTCTTAGCTTTTACATTTATAAAATAAGGATAAAAGCATGAATTCCTTTATTCTTTTTTTTTCTATAATTATATTTTATTAATTTTCATAAACATTTACAGAGATTTTGGGCTTCCACTCATTCATTGTTGCACTATTCTCTCTACCCTCCTCCCAGTTTGTTCTTGTCCAAATGCCACAGTGCTTGTCAAAGCCAGTTCTGATTAATCTTCTTTGTCAGTGTATCCTTTGCCATTCCCTATCACTCCTCCCTGAGAGAGACTTCACCCTGATTCATAAGGAAAAGGGGACGGCGTATTCTCTTAGCTACTTCCTGCTGAAAAGGGACGCTGTGGGTTTCAGGGTGAAGATCTTCTCTCACTACTCTAAAGGGCCCCTTTGGCAGTAGGAAACACATAGACTATTATGGAGATTGATTTTGGAATTCAGATGCACTCTTATTGATTGTGCTTGGCTGTACATGTACATATCCTTCAAGATGTATCATGGGGGTGTTGCAACCTAGAAGACACAAATTTGACTAACAAGTTATAAGTACATGAGTCCAAAAATTATGGAAAAGTAAAAGAAAAGATTCTTTCATTGTTTTACAAACACTCCCCCAGGTCCCCTCCACCATGCAGCCCTCGCTCTAGTCTCCTGTGATGACAGAAATACCCAGTTACATCTCTCTTTTAGACGGTTCTCTCCCTCCTCTGTTTCAGTGCCGTATACATTATTGAACCCATCTTACTCAGTCTCTCCCCAACCCCAAGGACAGTCCCATTCTACAACAGTGGCATCATGTAATATTTGTCCTTTTCTGACTGGGATATTTCACTCAGCATAATGTTCTCCAGAGTCAACCATTTTGAATAATATTGCATGAGTTCCTTGTTTTTTAATGCAGCATAGTATTCCATTGTGCGAATATACCACAGCTTCTCTAGCCATTCGTTTGTTGATGGGCACTTAGGTTGTTTCCAACTCCTTGCTATTGTGAACAAAGCTGCAATAAACATGGGTGTACATATATCTGCTTGGATGTCAGCTATGGTCTCTTCAGGGTATATTCCCAGTAGTGGAATTGCTGGGTCAAATGGTATCTCTATTTGCAACTTTTTGAGAAAGCGCCATACTGCTTTCCACAGGGGTTGCACCATTTTACACTCCCACCAACAGTGAATCAGGGTTCCAGTTTCTCCACAACCTCGCCAGCATTTGTTGCTTGCTGTTCTGTTAAATTTTGCTATTTTGACTGGGGTGAAATGATATCTCATAGTTGTTTTAATTTGCATCTCTCTTAGGGCTAGGGATTTTGAGCATTTCTTCATGTGTTTGTTAGCCATCTGAATGTCGTCTTCGGTGAAGTGCCTGTTCATATCCTGTGCCCATTTTTCTATTGGATTATTTACCTTTATCTTGTTGTGGTGCTCAAGTATTTCATAAATTCTGGATATAAGTCCCTTATCTGATATGTTATTACCGAATACTTTTTCCCAGTCAGTGGCTTCCCTTTTTACCCTACTGGAGAAGTTTTTCTTAATATATATATATATACACACACACAAATATATATGCATCTATAAATAGTGAAAAATAGTGTTAGTGGCAATGACTGTGAGACTATGCATGCCCCCCAGCCGATTTAATTACTGGTTATATTGTTTTTATATTTTCTGAAAGTTATCTTAGTTTTATAGACCATATAAGATAAAATGTGCAAATAGTCTCTAAATATAACTTCCACTTGGGAATATTATTAAATAGTCCTATTTATTGAGGCTACAAGGGAAATAATAAATCTAGTCTCAGAGATATAAAAAAAAGCTACACACTTTAATGTTCTACTAACAGTTAGTTTATCTAGTAATATGAAAGAATCTAAGTATTGGTTTAAGTTCAGTAACACAAGGTTGTGTGTATGGCTAACGATTATCCAGAATGTCCATGCATAACACTCACACAACTATTCTCCAGACTAAGCTTGGAGAGTAGTTTGGAAGTGAAAAAATAAACCCACTTATAGATTTGAGCTGAATAAATAACCAAAGATCAATGTCTCCCTCTTACAATGTCTCACTCCCCTGTCACGTAAAGACACAAGGGTGAGTGGCATGTACCAAAAGAAAGGCTTCCTCTATACCCTCTTGCTAACTGTACCCCAAGAGCACATTCTGATATAAAGGGAATCACTCTCAGTGATTTTCAGAAAACTCAAGATACCTATTTTGTATAATGGCAGAAGTGACAAACTAATAATAAAATACTCTTAAACTGGGGAAAAGTCAGAAATTCTACGGCTTAAATATTTTGTTATTGTATACAATAGAGTCAGAACCGAGCCATAGCTGACCCTTTGGCGGGTTTCAGAGACAGTTATTCACACAGGAAAACATTACCTATCATTCTCCAGTGGAGCATCTGGTGGCCTCAAAACCTGTGCCTTCAGGATTGCACCACAGCTTCTTGCTACTAGGACACGAGAGCTTCCTAAGTAAGTGACTTATTTAAGTATGCTCCCTACATAAGCTCCCTAAAGCTTAATTAAGTATGGCTGCCTAAATTCTCCTGCAATTCAACTAACAGAGAATCAGATTTTAAAAATTATTTTCAAGGCAACATTTGGTACTGCAGTGTGTCCAATAGTCTTCATGTTGTATAGATTATCTCATCATTTACTTCAGCTTTACAAGGATCCTGAAAGGTCAGTGCTAACTACTGTGTTTTGTAGATTGCTGAGTAAACAACTGAGGCATTCTGTAACTTGAAGAATGAAGCTATTAACTGGCTACTAGAGAATGTATTCAACAAGCATCCACTAAGTGTCATTTCCATACCAGACACCACATGAGGCATGCAGCATAGAGACCAATCAGACAAAATCTCTAAACTCAATAGGTTCAGATCATTCTAATACTACCTGGTTTTCAAAATTCTAAACACTTTATTCTCTAAGCTTCAAAAAGTTACAATCTTCTACTAACAGTAGATCATTGACAAACAGTACTTATAGCTAACATTAGCTCACACATAGCTAACATTCCAGTGGAGTTTTGGAGCCTATAAATCACACCAGAGATTATTCATCTTTCTCCCATGGAGCTACTGATAGATTTGAACTGATAGCTGCTACCTTAGGATTAACATATTTTTTGGATACCAGAGCAGTGCAGGTACTATAATACTCAAACTGGTTTTATCACTTTTAGAACCCAGAAACAAAACTCTTATTATAGGTATATATGGCTTTGAGATATACAGCTTTGCCATGTTATATGTGGATTTATTATTAATATGAGATTTTACACACTTCTGGCCCATTTCCTTCCTGTGCCATCAAATTGACTCATGCAAAAAGATCATCTGGAAACACGCAAAGCACAGTGAGGACCTGAATAAAGACTCAATGCTATTAGATCCAAAAGGTCAAAAGACTCAGCCTTTCAAAATACAGACCTTCAGGAGGTGGTGGGTGTGAATAAAAAAGAGAAAAATATAAAAATTCCTTATTCTTGCTGTTGTATACTATCAAGTCAGAACCGACCCATAGTTAGTTGGCCCTCCAGTGGAGGCAGTTCAATTGCACAGGAGGAGATTGCCCATTTTTCTTCTGTGGAGCTGCTAGTGGAGTTGAACTGTGTGACTTCAGGATTACAGCACAGTTCCTTACCACTAGACCATTATTAGAGCTCTTGAACAATTCCTTTGAAGGAATTTATTGAGATTAAATTTCTCATTAATGTATAGAATGCATCCTATTTTAGATCCTACAATATGGAACAAAACACCAAAACAACATTACATGACCAATATTTAATTATATTCCATTGGTTATACATATAATTAAAAGCACATGTCACCATATAGGGAAAGATCCCTTTCCTATCAAATGCACTTTGCAGATTGTCTTTGCCATAGCCACATTTTCTGCCATTCCTTTCTACTATCCGAGCCATCTACTAGTTGGCATCCTAGTCATCTCCCCTACTACACTGGGTTGTCTACAAGTCATTTATCATGGGCATCACTTTAATCATTATACGATCCACAGAGATAAACTGATTTTTTGACAGTAATTACAAAAAAGGAGGAATTCCCTACAGTATATTATTAAATAACTTAAGAGGTCTCCACTTTCCACCACCACAAGATAAAGGTAAACAACCCAATGGAAAAATGGACGCAGGATATGAATAGACACTTCATCAAAGAAGACATTCAAATGCCATATAGCACATGAAGAAGTGTTCAAAATCCCTAGCTCTAAGAGAGATACAAAGCAAAACAACTATGAGATATCATCTCACTCCAGTAAGAATGGCAAAATTTAACAGAACATCAAACATCAAATGCTGGCGACATTGCAGAGAAACCAGAACCCTTATTCATTGTTGGTGGGAGTGTAAAATGGTGCAACTATTATGGAACATTGTATGGCACTTTCTCACAACGTTATATTCAACCCAGTGATTCCGCTACTCGGAATTTACCAAAAGAAACCATAACCACCACCCAAGCAAATATATGCACACTCATGTTTATTGCTGCTTTGTTCACAATAGCAAAGAGTTGGAAACAAGTGCCCATCAACAAATGAATGGATAGAGAAGCTGTGGTATACTCACACAATGAAATACCATGCCGCACTGAAAAACAAGGAACTCATGAAATATTATACAAAATGGGTGACCATGGAGGCCACTATGCTGAGTAAAATATCTCAGCAACAAAATGACAAATACTGCATAGAGCCATTGTTATAAAACAGGACTGATGGGGTTGAGGGGAACTAAGAAAAGAGGGAATAAATAATATACATGGCATTGAAACAGACGAGGGAGAGAACTGTATAAAATAGGTATTATTTGCGTGGCAAGAGTCCAGAATAAGAGCTGCATAGTAAAGTGGACTGGTGTGGGGGGAAACTATATAACAAGATTATTATTTTTTTTTTAACCAAAGAAAAAAGCAAACTGGGTGGGAGGGAGGAAAATGTGCAACAATGAATGAACGGAAATCCAAGTTCTCTATAAACTCTCATTAAAATCTTAATAAAGAAAAAAAGAAGGGGGGGAAGTCTCCACTTCCATTCAGGAAAGCACACTAACCACTTGTTCTCAGAGAATGCAATGTCTGTTTTGTACAGTAAAACCCCAAATCCAAGCTATTGTTGTACAGGTGATTCCAACTCACGGTGCACCTGTACGGCAGAAGAGGAATGGTCCCTGAAGGGTTTCCAAGGCTGTAATCTTGATGAAAGCAGACAGCCACACTTCTCTTCCACAGAGAGGCAGGGGGAGAAATGAGGGTGCCGAACCCCTGCCTTTCAGGCCACAGTCAGGAATCTAACCACTATGCTAGCAGGGCTCTTCTTTGGTTTTGTGGCATTACTAAAAATTGAGAAACCTGTACACTTCAGAGCTAATTTATTCTCCTAGAATCATTTTTCTGAAAAGGGGGTGCTAGAAATTCTAAGTGTATTCTAGGTGGATCATACAACACATTACCAATGTCGCTTAGGATTATTTAATGGGTCTCCATTGTACCCCAGAGGAAGAAAAGTGCAAATTTTTCAGCAGGCAGAGAAGGTTCTTCATGGCTTCCCACAGATTAACCCTTCTAGTCTGGTTTTTTGTTGTTTTTTTAACATTATTAAAATTTTTCCAGCTAAAATAATGTTTTAATATATTTTTAAATTGTTATGTTAAGAAAAGTTAGATATTCATTCATTGATTGTTGAACGTTTTGACCCCATCCCATCCTTCCCCCTCCCTCAGTTCACTTTTTAAAAAAATATTCATTCATTGTTGCACTACTATCTACCTCCTCCCTTCCCCCAGTCCTTTTGTAATGCACCTTTTACTCAGAGCTCTTGTCATATGTATAATGTCTAATCATATATTCTTTTTAAACGGTTCTTTCCTTCATCTTTTCCAGTGTAATATTCATTATCTATCCACTCATATTCTAGTCTCTTCCCAAGCCATGTCAGATCTGCTTTATAGTACAGCTACAGTTATAACTATATTATGGCTGCATAATATTCCATTATATGAATATACCATAGTTTTTGTATCCATTTGTTTGTTGATGGGCACTTTGATTGCTTCCATCTCTTTGCTATTTTAAATTATGCAGCAATAAGCATGAGTGTGCCTATATCTGTTTAGATGGTTGTTCTGATTTCTTTAGTGTATAGTGTATATTCCCAGCAGTGGAATTGCTGGGTCAAACGATATTTCTATTTCCAACATTCTGAGAAAGTACCAAACTGTCTTCCACAGTGGTTACACCATTTTACACTCCCATCAGCAATGTATAAGAGTTTAAATGTCTCCATAACCTCACCAGTATTTATTGTTTGTTGCCCTGTTGAAATTTGCTATTGTTGCTGGGGTGAGATGATATCTCACAGTTGTTTTGTTCTAGTCTGTTCTTTCTCACTCAGTCACATGAAATTGACTGTGAATAAGATTACTGAGAATAGCTATTCCCTGACATGATGCAAACCTTAGGCATATGTTGATTCCTTTGCCTGGAATGTGCCTTGCCTGTCACTAAATTCATTATCCTCTTTTGAGACACTGGTCTAAGTCATGTTTATTGTGAGGCTCCCTCACAGAGAGCATCTTTCTGAAGAATAAAAGAAGAACTTGTAAAATGCCTGATTGTGGTCGGCCTGTGTCAACCAGAAGTCAATATATCAGACCCAGAGATATAATTTGTTTATTAGAAGATGTTATGGTACGCCCAATGTGTTGATTTGAAGAAAAAAAACCCTTTGGAAAAAATCATTTCTGATTGGTTGCACCCCTGACAGATATCCTTCAGGACAGCACTTCAATTCTGATTAGTAACACCTTCATCTGGGAGGTTCTGATTCTGGAGACATCCTGCACAGAATAATGCAGTTAAGCTAAATTTTCAAGGCTACAAACAAAAGGCATCAGAAGGGACAAGACCCCTTTGCTATTTGAAGTCTCCTACTGGATTTTCATGAAGTATGTCTCTTGTGGTGAGCATTTTTGCTTATATTGAGGACTGTTCTTAATTATTAGATATAATTGTGTTTAATTATTAGGTTTGTTTGGATATTAATGCTTCATTGGTTGTTGAGAATTGAAATGCCTTTAATACCATACTTTAGGATTGTGTTTACGTGAAATTATATATGACCTTCAGATCTTATGGCCTCTGAAGTCTCTTGCAATTATTATTTATTTTTCCAGTATTCTCTGTTTTTGTTGTAAACTAACAGAATACAACATGTGGTCACCTCTTGCCACCTCTCTTAGAATTTAAATGTTGTTGTTGTTATTGTTGTCTTTGAGTTGACTCCGGCTCACAGTGACCTGTCTTAAATGGTTGTAATATATATTTAACTTACAGGAAGGCCATAAGTGACAGAAAGTTCACCTATTTCAATTTTTATATTGATATTTCTATCTAAGGGAGCTCTAGGGGCCTTGTGAGTAAGGAGCTTTGCTGCGAACCCAAAGGCACGTGATTCAAGCTCACCAGTTGCTCTGTGAGAAAAAGGTGGCAATCAACTGCCTCTGAAAACCCACTAGAGGGTCAGCTATGGGCTGCTTCCAACTCAACAGTTGACAATAACAATCTGCGGATTTATTATCATAATCAAAGAAGCTTCAGCAGTCTAACTGGTAGAGAGTTGTGCTGCTAACCCCACTGTGGTACATTTTTGGTGATTTGAATCCACTAGCTGCTCTAAGGGGGAAAAAATCAGCTATCTCATCCTGCATGGTTTAAAGCCTCTGAAAACCTGCTGAAGAGTCAACTAGGAGTTGGCTCCAGCCTGATGGTAAATGTGTTTGAGTTTTTCTATTTATTATTATCAGGAAGAGAGATATGCACCAATAAAGAGAGGTGGTGAGAGAGAAGATTAATTCTATTCCATTTTCTAGAGCTCAGCCTCCTCACCTGAGCTTTATTCTGAGCAACAGTGATGTCACCAACAGAATGAGATTTACCTCCTTCCCAAGCACTCTTAGAGGGAATGATTAAAATTTTCCCACTTTTGTCCCTGATGGGCCAACCTTTTTCTTTTTGCAAACTTTTGTAAACTTTTAAACCAAAATGATGATCCAGTAATAGAAATTTTAAAGTATCACAAAATCTAGAGCCAGTAAGGGTTCTTAAAATAATCTTTGAGACATTATATTATTAGAGTTAATAATTTATCTTTGCCTTTTCTTCTATTAATGACATTCTGAATATAAAACAACAAAATACAAATGCATAATTCCTTTTTAAAATATTCAAAAACCTTGCTGATATAATAGGTATTATCTGAAAACTAATCCTCTCCTTATTAACACCACTGCTTCTGGTGTCTTGCAAAAACCACATTGAAATAATAAATATTATGTTAGTTTGAAGAGTAAATAGTTGCTACTGCTTCTAGGGCTCTGTGGTTTTAATCTCAAACAGCTTAGTTTTTCTATTATAATTTTTAATCTGTGGCTTCCTTTTTAAAAATAGGGAAAATGAGTCACTGTCCAGTGTGTGTAAGGGAAGTAGCAGAGCACATTGTCCAGGAGAAAACTGGGCACCACAGCTAGGATGGATCTGCCCTGCATCCCAATGCACCAACATGCAGCCATAAAGTCACAGTACATTCAGACAGATACAGAGGATTCATTCACACACACACACACACACACACACACACACACACACACAGACACTGGACTCACAAGAAATATGTCCAGTGATAATAACAGGTGAAAAAAAATAATTTAGATGCTCGCTGCCCCTTCATATCTGTTATGCTAGTATAACTGTACATCCTCACAGAAAATAGGAAAAGCCAAAAAGAGGCAAAGAGAGCTAGCTATAATTTTTTTACAAATAATAGGATGCACAGTGATCAAAATGAAATAATCTACTTGCATTAACATGGTCTATGAAATGAACAAAAAAAAAAGCACAAATATTTTCCCTAGAGAGTCTGTGCAGAGCTGACACAAAGCTAACAACAAATAAAAATGCAAATCAACAAAAGGCAGCTTATTTTGAATAATTACCATGCTCATGAGTGATGATCGAAGAATTGACGACAAAACATTAACAGTAGACAGAAAAGGAGATGGGGAAAGAGAAAGAATTGAGATTATGGTCTTCTTCTACCTTTTGATAGGAAATAAAATACAAAACTAGCTCAGCAGTTTGGGCTATTCTTTTGGGGTCGGGGATGTGAAGAGGGAAAGTAAAATGAACTAATCTCAGATTGAGAGAACCTCAGATATAATTATGACATAAGAACGTTTACTCTCATGGATGTGGGTCTCTAAAATGGCATCCCTGTCTGTCTGATGACTGAGGGGAACAAGGCCAAGGGGTTGTGTAAAATAATCTGTGTGGTATTTGTTCTTCTTGGGAGTCAGTATTAACAGTGGTTAAGGGGGATGAGTCGAATTGTATACACAGCTTCTAGAATACTATGTGGAACCTGAAGGAAGAAATGAAACACACTTCTCTGAAACCACCAATGAGAGATTAAGTAACATGACTATTCTTTGTAACAAAGTAGTTCAGGGAATTCAGTCATTTTAGACAATAATCTCCCAAAGCTGAACTGGTAAATAAAACCCAGATCTATTGTTCACACGATTACTATGGGTCATACTTGTCTCAACGACACCTAACAACAACATGGGATTAGTGTGTCTTTCCTATCTCACCAGGTTTAGCAGCAAAGGCAGGAAGCTCAGTACCAGCAAGGAAGCAACAGAGAATGCAGTGAGTGTCCTTCAGGATCTAAGAGTCTTGCATCAGTCAAACTACGACATGCATGAGAGTATCAGCAGCCTCAGCAGGTCGGTATGGCCACTGCACAAATTAGTGGGCTTTTAGATGGATGGCTGATATTAGAATTGGTAGAATTAGGTTTGGGGAGTGTAGGGAATATCTAACGCCATACAATTTAGTATTAGGTTGTGGATGTTGTTGGTGGGGAATAGTTTTCCTTGTAGGGTTAGTGACGGTTATTTACGGCCACCCCCATGCCATCTGCACTCTTTTGAGACATACTAATATTTCTTTTCTAGCAGTGATGGTATTCTACAAAGCTACACAGGCTCTTGCCTAGTTCAAATTCTCAAGGCAGAGACATAATAAGAAGGAGCTAGGAGAAGTAGTTAGTGGTCTTGGGAAGGAAGGCATTGTTTCTTGTAAGAGGAAGTCATAATAGGCAACAACTGACATATTCCTTATTTATATATCTACATTTAGGATATCTCCATTGAGGGAGGAGTTCCCAAGAAGGGGCACTGAGAGATGTTTAAATTCCAAAGGAGGGGAGAAAAGAAGTTCTGCGGCTCTGTAGCCCCTCTCTTATTTGAAGGCCAGGGACACTATAGTTTTGCAAGGATGTTTCCTTATCTACCAGGCCAAAGGGATGTATCCTAATAAAAACATTCCCTTATACAAAAAGAGAAGACATGCTTGGAATAATGATCCCCTAACCTCCTGAAACTGTTTCTGGGTCAGGTTTTAAACACAAAAGTCGTTCCCTTTCAAGTACTTTCTAGTGAATAAGGCCTGCCACTCAGATGGAACAGATGAAGTGCTAGAGTTCAGAGTTCTCCTATGAAGCTCACAATTAAAGGGCTGTCTGTTGACGTAGGCATTTAGTAACAGAAAACCCAAGTAAATTCACAGTAAGCTTTTCATTTTTCTTGAAAGTGGCTCACTCAATCAAGTAATCATATAGCTTCTATTTGGTCACTGAAAATAAATTAATATAAAACAGAAAATAGAATGACATAGGAACCACACGGTGTTAAGGTGCATGTAAGCCATAAAGTACAGTAAAAAAATGCAGTTAATCTTGTTCTTTGTAAGAACAACAACAACCCCAGATAATTAAAAATTAAGTTGATTTTATAAATATTTCAGAAAGGCAAGCAAAGACTATACATGCCAGGTGGGAGAAAATTTATTTTTGCAGTAAGGAAGATAAGTGTTATAAAAAGACCCAATGCAGAGCCAAACATTTAAAAGATGAAAAGTCCAAACTAGATCAAATGAACAAAAAACATTAGCATACACAGACTTTATAAAGCTAAAGTAGATTAAAACCAAACACAACAGAACAAAAATAAAACCAAAATCAGGAACTGTTTCTTCTTAGTAATCATCCCTGAAATTAGGGTGAAGCAAAGTTTATCTTTAATATCAATGCACAGATTATTAAATATTTCAATTTATACCTACATCCATTTACCAAGAGAAAAATCCTTAGATCCTGTGAGTTACTTTTATGTATAGGTGGAGAAAATAATTGGAGTAATATGAACAGAAAAGGGATTCTTCCATTTCTTTTATCAAGTAAGTATGGCGTGTAAAGAACAGTGTGTGAGTGTGGGAGAGAGAAGCTTCGTTGTGGTAAACAGGAGAGGAAAAGTTGTGAATGGTACATTGAAGGACCTCAAAGACTGCTATTCTAAGGAAAGAGTGAAGACATTGGATGTTTCAAAGTTTGTTATAATGACCCACAAATGTTAATGGCACAGTGAGGTAGTCAGTTCTTGTGTTTTATGACTTATGGATAATTCATCAATAAGGCATTTCACATAGCAGGGCAGGTACTAAACGGAGTGAATCACAGACATTCAAGTTTGATTTCAAGTGACACATGTATGACTGTCCAAAGATGTACTTCAAAATGAACCACATGAACATTTTACCAAGTTCAGAAACATCTAGTATCTCTTTGTTTGGAAAAGTGATTGTACAGTGACTCATTCCTGGAATGGAAAAAGGGCTATATAACCTTTTAGATTTAAGAGATTAATACCTGATCCTTCCTCTGTCACCATTCCAAGTCCTTCAGCCTTGTTCTGCCGCTCAAATGCATTTAGGTCAAGAACACTACAACAGCAAAGAAGAAAAGTATTAGTGATAGAATATTTTTTTTGTTTATTTGTTACTGTCCAAGAAAGCAAATTCATGTCTGCAAAGTCCATGTCTTGAAGTATGAATCAAACATGAACAGCATGCAATCTGAGATCTTGAAGCCATCTTTTCTTGGTGGTAGAACTTCCTCAGGGCTCACAATGAATTAATCAGGACTCAAACAGGAGTTGAAACCCAAATTTCGGCTTTGGAAATGTGTTACAAAGTTGAAATACACAGTAAAATTAGAATTAGAATCAATTTTCCCCATGGATAAATCTTATTTCTTTAAACATGTCATTCCTTCACCAAAAGTTGTCTAGATGAGGGTAAGCATTGGAACATGGAAAGTGATGGCCACAAATTAGGTAAGGACCATTTACAATGGGAAATGGCCTATATGGCCCCGAAATAAAGCTGAAGAAAAGATAATATATTCTCTTTTAAAACTTCACATTGCACTTTCAAGTGCACATTCTCCACCTTCCTTCTGAAAATATTCAAGCATAGAAGATTATCTGAAATTCAAACACTGAGTAAATTAGGAGCTAAGACATTACTAACACACAAACAAAACAGAAAGTATGTCTATAACTTCATGCACTGTGTGTTTAGACATTAAAACTGTTCTCAGCATTGTTACTGTGAACAATGCAACACAAGACTTCATAAAGTAAAACTACCAAATAAGGTCAATGGCAGAAAATGTTTCCTTACCTGCAGGACTGCATCAGGCCCGCAAGACTCTGAAAGAAGCCTACATCCTTCTTCTCCTTGAGGTAGTCTAGCATTTTCTGTGTTAAGTACAGAAACAATACAGCCACTGAACACAGCATTTCTTATTAAATAAATTAGAAACGACAACAAAAAAATTTATTCAGAAATAAATACTAAAAATATCTAGTATATACAAATATCACTTCTGTATTTATCACAAAGCTAAAATATGTCACAGCAACACTGTTGTACCTGTGTCTGTATAACAGCAAATAACACATGGCTTGGCTCAGGTATTTTTAAAGAGTCTGTTTGATTCATGTTGACACCATGCACGCAACAGTAGATAGCACTTAAAAAAATCAATTTAAAAAATCAATAGCCTGTTTTTAGAAGCTGCCAGTCCTTGCTTCCAAAGTGCCTCTGGGTGAACTTGAACTTTCAGTCTTTCAGTTAGCAGCTAAGTATGACAATCATTTGGACCACCCAGATATTCTATGTAAAAGCCATAAATATCTGAGGGAAATAATATATCTTCTTTTAACCTTCATCAGGTTATTCTTAAATGACTTTGAGATCTAGATATGCAGATCAAGTAAGCATGGAAGATCCCAAGTGGATTTGATTCATAGAAGATTTCTATATAAAATTGCTTCCCTTCAAGGTTTGACAGCTCTGATTACCATATGTTATTGTTATAGCCATAAATTCAGCTTCCATTTTCATAATCCTCAAACCTAAGGACTGATAGATAGCATCTGACTAGAACATTCTCCTCTTCTGTTATCATAATAATGTGCAAAATCTGCACTCAAATTCTTGGTAAGATTTAAGGGCAAAAAAAATGCAAAAGCAACATATAGTACATATTGCTAGCTTACTGATCCACAGTATAATGAAATAGTTACTTCTAAGTAAATAATTTAGAATTTTCAAGTAAAAAGTACTACGGTATCAGAAACATTGAAAATTGGCTTTTCTAGCCATTGTGTTAGCTCCTGTTGGTGGGACATGGTCTCCAGCTATCTTAACTGTGGAAACATGGTCCTGCAAATCAACAACTGTGGACCAATATAAGAGAATGCTTTCCATAGTGTGAGAGTTCTTGATAGAGGGACTGCGAAGACACTCTAGGTGACAGTGGAGGAGAGATTGTGAAGAAACATAGAACTGCTGTGACAAGACTGTGGGAAGGTGTAACTAAAGGAAACCTGGAAATAAAGGCTAAAGTTAAAGGATGTTTGCTGGATAATGAAGGCAAAGCTGACTTATAACTGCTCAAGGTTTGCTGGATGACTGAAGAAACAAGAGGCTTCTTGTATTTGTGCTGCTGAACTAAACCTAGACTTTCACTAGTGAGAGAGAAGCTGTCTTCCACTAATTGAGGTGTTGTGCCTTGTTATTAATCTGGCTTGGGATTGCTGGACTACGCCTGAACTTGCACTGTATGATATTCTTTGCCTCCTCCACTCTCCAATCTATTTCCCTAATAAATCTCACAACTGTGAGTAAAGTCTGTGCATTAACAACAAACAATAGACCCAATAATTGATAGTAAAAGGTGCAAGAGCATGGGGGTGTGGCATGTCTGACTATGTAGTTATTTATATGGTGATTTGGACATTATTGATGGGGACAGTTCCCCCTTATGAACCAGTAGAAGCCAGAGTTGCAACTGCTCCTTTCACAAGTACAATATAAAATGAGGGAGTTGTGCTAATCTAAATGTGGCAGGTTCAAACCCAGCAGCAGTCTTAATGAAAAATATGACCAATATCCTCCCATGCAATTTTATAGCCTTTGAAAACAAAATAGATGGTCAGCTATGTATCAGTTCCAAATCAGCAGCAATGAGTTTATACAAAATGATAAGATTGCACACTCAAATGTTTTAAGTAAATAAAAACACTACTTTTCTCAAAACCTTGAATGTTATTGTGTCAACTATGATCAACAGACAGAATGAAACTTTACCCTATTCTGAACCATATCCACCCATAATATCCACCATGCTCAAACCCAGTGTTCTCTTGAGGGTCTTCCTCCCTTTCCTTGACCTTCCACCTTTCCCAGCATGACATTATTTCTCAAGGGCTGGCCCTTTATGCAAACATACACTAAATATTTGAGACAAAAGTTTCACAATCCTTGCTTCTAAGGATCACCATGCCTGTACATCTTCCATGAAAGATTTGTCGTTGCTTTTGGCTGTCTAAACTATGAATGTTGTTATTGTTTGGTGCCATCAAGTCAACCACAATCTATAGCAACCCTATGAATAGGAGATCTGTACTCCACCCCATCCTGTGCTTTCCTCATCATCTCTGATATACTCGAGTTTATTGTCCAAGTCACTGTGTCAACTTATATCATCATTTCTTTCAGTGACCCTCTACTTTTCCAAGCAGGATGTCCTTTTTCAAGGTCTGGGTGCTTCTAACATGCCCAATGTATGTGCAACAAAGTCTCACCATCCTTGCCTCTAAGGAGGACTGTGGTGACACTTTCTCCAAAACATATTTGTTCTTCTGTCAGTCAGTGGAATATTCAATATTCTTCTCCAGCACAACTCAAAGGCATTGATTTTCCTTATGTCACCCTTTACCACGGTTCAGTTTTCAGATTCACAGTAAGTAATTGAAAAGATCATGGATTGGATCAGGTGCACTTTACTCTTTATGTTGACACAGTTGCTCCTTAAAATTTTGTATAAGTCTTTAACAGCAGATGCAATACATATTTTTTTATTTTTTGAGTGCTACTGCCAAGGATGTTGACTATGGATCTAAGTAAGATGAAATCTTTGGCAATTTGAGTATTTTCCTCTTCTATCATGATGTTCAATTAAATTTGTTCTTCAGTTCCTTGAGCTTAAGAAATGCTGAGCGAATTCGGCCCTTCTGATTTTCTGACTCCAACTCATTGCGCATTTCATTGTAATATTTTACTTTGTCATCTCCTACTAACTTTTGAAATCTTCTATTCAACTCTTTAGTATCTTGAATTCTTCCCTCTGCTTTGGCTTCTATGTGCTCCAGTGCAATTTTCAGAGTCTCTTCTGACATCCATTTTTGTCTTAGCTTCCTCTTCTGTCTTTGCAGTGACCGTTTGCACTCTTCCTGGATGACACCATTGATATCCACCCACAACTCATCTGATTGTCGCTCATTAGTATTCAAGGCCTCAAACCTGTACCTGAAATTCAGGTGGGATACCTCAAAGTCATATTTTGGTTCCTGTGGACTTGGTATAATTTTGCTCAGCTTAAGCTTGAACTTTCATATGAGTAGCTGGTGATCTGTTCCACAATCAGATCCAGGAAATATTAAAAGAAGATGGAAAGAATATACTGAGTCACTGTAAC
>NW_006399916.1:2618012-2643226 GCF_000299155.1 Elephantulus edwardii
GTATTGAGGGTACCATGGACTGCTAGGAAAACAGATTCATCCTGGAAAGGGTCAAACTGGGCTGCTCCTTGGAGACAAGGATTCTAAGGCTCCGTCTGACATACTTTGGACATGTTGCAAGGAGGGACAGGTCCTTGGAGAGGGACATCATGCTTGGTAGGGTGGAAGGACAGCACAGAAGAGGAAGGCCCCCTATGAGGTGGACTGATTCAGTGATTGGGATAATTGGGATGGGTGTATCGGAGATGGTGCGATTGGCAAAGGACAGAGCAGAGTTTAGGGCTGTTGTACATCGGGTCGCTATGAGTCGCAAGCAACTTGACGGCACATAACAACAACAACAACAACATTATGATGTTGCCTCTTGGCCCAGTGGTGAGGATTTTAGTCTTGATGTTGAGATGAAATCCGTATTGAAGACTGCAGTCTTTTATTTTCTGCTGCAAGCCCTTCAGATAATCTTCACTTTGAACAAGGAAGTTGAGTCATCTGCATAATGTAGGTTGTTGATGAGTCTTCCACCGCTCCTGATATCATTAGTCTTCATGGAGTACAGCTTCCTGAAAGATTTGTTGTGAATAGTAGAAGGCAGTAATACATGTATCTGCAAATTCTTATGACATAGTCTACATTGAATTTGGTTGCTTATCCACAGACTGTGAGTCTCTGTCTGTTCAAATCCACCAGCAGACCAGTAGTTCCTGAATAGAAGGATGGAAAAACTCTTCTCATTGTGATTTATAGCCTCAGAAACCTAATAGAAGGTTATTAAGCATTGAAACCAACTCAACAGCAGTGAGTTTGCATGTCAAACTATTCTAATCAGGACTTAGAGAAACAATGTTTAATAATATTTAATAGAAGTTTCTGTTCAGAAATCCGAGTCAAAAGTGATAATATCAAACTAAATACAAAAAGAAAACACACACACACACATATATCACACATATACAGATAAAGCTATATTTATGGAGTGTGATCACTTTGATCTAAAGGAAAATTAAACACATTAATTATTGGTCTTTCAAAACAAAAATCATGTGTTTTAAGGAGTCAGAGAGAGGGGATAGAATTTATATTTTAAGTTCTAGAGAATGACAGATGAGTCTGTGCATAGTGTGAATACAACATAACATGTTTTCTCAAGGGATTATGGAATACATACAATAGACAGTGGAGGTTTTCTAAAGTGAAGCATAAAGGAAAAACAATTATTTGTTTGATATAGGTATTTCTCTCTTTTTTGTTCTGTTTTTCATTTTCTTTTTGTGTTACTATTCTAAGGGACTCGCAGGTGACTTGACGGCACACAACAACAATAACATTCTAAGGGCCATATATATCTTCTTACACTTCAAAATCACAAGGCACTGAATTAGAAAGAATGTCTCCTCCTGAGTGATTCACAGCCTTGGCAACCTGATGGAGATCACAACACGAGTTGGAACCAACTCATGAGCAATAAGTGTTCTCTATTTTAAAAGCCATACAATGCCTTAGGTATGAAAACAAAAAGAACTGGTCACCCCAACAAGTTACAGAAGCCACAAATTTTGTTCACATACTCATGGCTTGGTGTGAGGGTGTGAGTAGTTCATGAGCCAATGAGAAAATTCTTCTGTCATAAAGAGAAGATATATTCTGAGGCTCCATCTAACATACTTTGGACATGTTGTGAGGTGAGACCGGTCCTTGGAGAAGGACATCATGCTTGGGAGGGTGGAGGGACAGCGCAGGAGGGAAGGCCCTCTATGAGGTGGATTGATTCAGTAACTGGGATAATCGGGATGGGAGTGTCAGAGACAGTTCGATTGGCACAGGACAGAGCAAGTTTAGGGCTGTTGTACATCGGGTCGACAGCACATAACAACAAACAACAACAATATTCTGATTAAGATGATCCCTACTACATCCATGATAGTAGCAATCAAGAAATCAAAAGAGGTATTGCATTGGAAAAATCATCTGTCAGGGACCTTTCCAGAGACCTAAAGGGCCAATGTTTCAAAACTGAAGTGGGTCTTATCCAAAACACTCTATTTTCTATTGCTTTGCACACATCTGAAAATTGGGCAATCGATAAGGAAGATCAAAGAATAACTGATGCCTTTTAATTGTGTTGGAGAATATTAGAGACTATACCATTGACTGCCAAAAGAACAAACAAATCTCTTTTGAAGAAAGTTCAACCTGTGTGCTCTTTAGAGGCAAGGGTGGTAAAATTTGTGTCATATATTTTGGACAAGTCATCAGGAATTGCTAGTTTTTTAAAAAGTAAATAATGGGAGGAAAGGTCATCAGAAGAGAGGAAGAACATCAACAAGATGAACAGACAGTTATTGTAACAATGGGCTTGAGCATGGGTGAAGATTGTGGTCACAGTGTAAAAGAGGGCATGATTTCAATCTGTTGTCCTTTAAGTCGCTAACAGTTGTAGTTACCTCACTGGTATTAAACAAAAGAACGATACTGTTTGGCCAGATCCAAATTTCTCTCTTCTCCTTCCCTGAGATGTGAATGTCTTCAAGGAGCACATTAGCACCTCTGTCTCCAAACATGTTGACTCTGAGGTCAAATCAGTGGGAGTCAATTGTTCTGACACTACAAACAAAAGATTCTGTGATTCTAAATCTAAAATGTAGGCCTGATTTTGCCTTCTGTGAAAAAACGTATTGCGATGGGAAAGTCTGCGGTTAGGGACCTCTCTAAAGTACTCAAGAGCAACGGTGTCTCTCTGGAGACTAAGGTGCTCCTTATACAGGCCATGGTTTTTGGAATCACTTGTTATGCATCAGAGAGTTGGACAATGACTAGGGAGGATAGAAGGAGAATTGACGCCTTTGAGCTGTGGTGCTGGAGAAGAGTACTGAATGTACCATGACTGCCAAGAAAACAAATAGATTCTTCCTAGAGAGGGTTAAACCAGGCTGCTCCTTGGAGGCAAGGATTCTGGGGCTTCGCCTGACATACATACTTTGGACATGTTGAAAGGAGAGACAGGTCTTTGGAGAGGGACATCATGCTGGGTAGAGTGGAGGGACGGCGCAGGAGGGGAAGACCCTCTCTGAGGTGGATTGATTCAGTGACTGGGGTAATCGGGATGGATGTGTCAGAAGCAATGCAATTGGCACAGGATAGAGCAGGGTTTAGGGCTGTTGTACATAGGGTCGCTATGAGTCGCAAGTGACTCGACGGCACATAACAACAACAACATAATAAAGTGTCAGAAATTTTAAAATAAAATGAATATCCATCCATTTGGGAACATTTTCACTAGGCAGGTGAAGAACAGTGTTCACAGATGGAACCAAGGGTCAAGTAACACAATCTTTTATTTATTTTAGTTTTTCCAATTCGCAAAGTAATTTTTCTGCTCAAGAATGTATTACACTCAATTTGACCAGTATCCAAGGCTGTATAGATTGCAATATGTGAATATTTGCTTTTGTTTTCAAGTTTATTTATTTCAACAAACTCACAGCCTTTGGCCTTCAGTTGAATGAAGGGTTTGCATCCTTTGGTCTCTAAACTCCAGCCCAGATTATAACCAACTTTAAACTTAAAGCTACAAAACCTGATTGGAAAGTGATTTTCTTTCTCATGGCTGGGGAGAATGAAAAGAATTACACACAATCATACAGAGATGAAAACAACTTAATTTCCTATCAGTGAAGGAATGAATAGTGAAACTATGGTACATTCACATGCAACATTAAACACTAGTGTAGAATTTGTGAAACATTGCATAATATGGATGAACCTGGAGGACATTATGCTGAGTAAAATAAGTCAGTCACAAAAGGACAAATGCATATAAAATCATGATTATAAAAAGCTAAGGTAATGTTTAAACTCTGAGAGAATCATACTATAATGGTTACACAGGAGGGAAGGGGGAGGAGGAGAAAATTAGTATTACTAATTAATACTTAGTAAGATGGGCAAAGGGAAAGATAATATGGAATGAACGGACAATCAGACAGTATGAGTATTGCAATTAATGTTATGAAACAAAATGTGCATGAATTATTGTTTGAAAACAAACAATATTCTTTGTAAACTTTTACTTAAATCATAATAAAATATATTTAATAATGTATTATTTTAATATATTAACCTAGCAGTTGCCTTAGTAAAGTCCTGAAAACAATATATAGGAGAGGGGAAAAAAAAATCACACAATAAAATTTGTTCCTAAAGTAGGCATAATAACTCATATTTTCTCAAGGGAAAGTGCCTTTGTGTTGTAGGTGAGGTGGTTGGTTTCTTGGTATGTGCTGTCAAGGAGGCTTCAACTCATTGTGACCTTATGCACAATAGTTTGAAACCCAGCTCTATTCTGCGCCAATCTTGCTGTCTCTGACACACTGACCCTCATTACCCAGTTATTCTCAAGCCATCTCATCTGGATCTTCCTCTCCTGTGCTGTCTCTCAAATGACCCATCCAAGTATGATATCCTCCTAAGATGGGTCCCTCCTGGCTACATGGACAAAGTATATGAGAAAAAACATTCAAAATCTTTGCCCAAGGAGCAGCTTGGTTTCACCCTCTTCAGGACAGACTTGTTCGTTTTCTTGGAAGTCCATGGTACATTCAATATATTTCTCCAGCACCACAACTCAAAGGCATCAATTCTTCTTCTGTTATCCTTGTTAATTGTCTAGCTCTCTGATGCATAGCAAGTACTTATGAAGACCATAGTCTGGACCAGGTATACCTTAATTTCTAGACTAACATCCTTGTTCTTCAGCACTCTAGAGAGGTCCCTGACAGTAGACTTCCCTAATGCAATTTGTCTTTTCTTTTTTTTAATTAAAAAAAAAGGTTTTTATTGTACTACTTAGAAGGGTAAGGAGTTGCCCTACCAACCCCAAGACAGGTGGTTCAAATCTACCAGCTGTTCCTGAGAAGAAAGATGGACAGTCTACTCCTTTGTGAATTACAACCTATGGAGGGTCACCGATGAGTTCTTCCAACTTGAAGACAATGAGTGAATGAGTGACTGAAAAGTCAATTCTTTCCCCGCCCCTATCTATCTATCTATCCATCCATCCACCCATCTATCTATCTATCTACCTACCTATCTACCTACCTACCTATATATCTATTTATTTATTTAAAATAGCATTCAGTTTATTACAAATATTTAGTATTGGCTTCCCATATATTCCCCCTTTTGTTTTTATCATAATTATGTTATCATCTAGATTAGCATCCTTTTTACACAAACAAATTAAACATAATAAACTCAAAGAAATACTTTCAAAAATCTCCTTATGATCAGAAGGATTCAGGTTAAATATTCCTTGAAAGTCTGTGTTAATTGTCCCATTACCACAGTGCTTGTCAAAACCAGTTCTGATTAATCTCCTTTGTTAGTGTGTCCTTTGTCATTTCCTACCACTCCTCCCTGAGAGAGATTTCACCCTGATTCATAAGGAAAAGGCGAGGGGCCCTTTAGAGTAATGAGAAATTTGTCTATTGATTTCCTGACTGCTGGTGCCAACAGTGTTGACTGTGGAACAAAGCAAGCAGAAATTGTTAACAATCTCAGTCTTTTCTCCATCTATCATGATGCTGTCAATTGACCCGGTGGTGCTTTAGCACTATTTCAAAAAGAGCTAGTTTGTGTTGAATTACACACAGTAATTGTAGCATTTCAAATGATGGCACTAGGTAACATATCATTCAACACCTAAAGAAAGTGAAGGTATCTCACAGGCTGTTCCAGTTACTAACCTGTATACCAGGGAAATTCAACCATAAAATAGAAGCACATCTGACATAGGAAGTGAACATTTTTACAATTAGTCTTTATTTTACTATATGATCCATTTATCTGAAAAATACATTCTGTGCATTGTTTGATTACATTACCTGCTGTACTGTTGAGTTGCCACCATTCAAGATAGCAATTCCAAGTTTCAAAGTAGCAGCTACCATTGGTCCTGTTTCACCTTTAAAAAAGTTAATTCTATGATTAGATCTGCTATAATGATTCTAACTCAAAGTGTTTTAGTAGTTACATTTTTATTATTTCCCCAGAAATCTATATAAAGGTCAAGAAAGCAGACTAACTTATCTAGCAAAAACTATTCAAACAAGAGAAGTATATAAAAAGCATCAGTGCTTTTGTTAAGTTCTGTGGTAATGCTGAACACATTAACTAATAAAGAAAATTATATGATATAGAAAAAAGAATTAAAAGAAACAATAGATTTTGAAATGAGATTTAAATCAAGCTTGTGTATATTAAACTAATATTGAAATGAATAAGAATGAATTAAAATTTGATTCCAGGAAAAGCATCTTCCACATTGCCTTTACAGAATTATTATCATTACCATATTTATATATGATATAAATATATAGAAAATGAATATATGATTTAATATAAATTATATATTTGTATATTATCTATTTATATATATATTGGAAAGTATTATATTATTGAGATATAAAATAATACTATTGACATATATAATAATAATCAACAATCTCTGGCTTGAGGGCCAAATTTCACTGGGTATATGTTTTTGTATATAAAGTTTTATTGAAACAGAGTCATGTCCATTTGTTTATTCATTATCTCTGATTTTATGGCAATGATTTTACAAAAGCAGAGCTGAACAACTGCAACAGTGCACACATGGCCTGCAAAACTGAAATTATTTCACATTGGCCTTTCTTTCACACGATAAGTTTGCTGATCCCTATGTGTTTTGTCATTTTGCAAGTGTTCTGTCACAAAATAGTATATATCACTTCCAAAGTGTAAATGGCAGGAAGAAATAAAAATCTTCCCAACAAGGTATAGGGGGGATAAATCAACCCCAGATTCAGTAAATGCTAACAGCTAAGGCTACAGAATAGTCAGTCCCCAGGAAAAAGAACCTAGGGACTACAGAGATGAGGGGAAATGGTATGAGGGCGCAACTCTGTGAGAAGGAAGGCTGGGGACCAAGGCATACTCACCTTTGCTGGCACTAATAGTCTGCAGCACCATCTCCGCGGCACCTCGATCATGCAGTCTGGCTTGCTGGTATAGAAGCTTTTGCTTCTCCATTTCTTTCTCCTGAACACAAATCCCAACCATTTATGTTGTAGCTTTCAGCATAGCAACATTCTAAAGACCATATTTTAAGTCATCTCTTCATGTATGGGCTCTATGACAACATTATGGACCATTTCAACACCAGCAATGATATTCAACAGGTAGTAACATATTCAACTCTTGGTTTTGTTTGTTTTATTTTGTTTCCTTTATGTTTTTCTTGATATACTTTTGGTACTCATTTATCAAGATGGATTTTTTTTCTCAATTTTAATGATTTGATCAGTTCAAAGCCTGTATCACAGTTTTGAAGCACTGAACTTTGTCATTTAAACATGCACTTTCTGAATTATACATTCGTGCATAAGGTTGTCCCATTTTCAGTAATTTCCCATCTCATGGCCATAACTTGATACTGCTCAGCAAATGGCTCGAGTTGCAAGGTATCACTGAATCAGGGGGGGAAAAAACTTTCACTGAGGTGTTCTTGGAGTTTAAGCAAAATTGAAAAGTGATATGGATAAAGATAGGCTTCAACTAGGTCATGGGCTTATGATACAGATCTCCCCGGTCACCCCCAAAGAGTAAAAGATGCAATGTGCCTTTATATTTTGTATTCTCTGGCCGTGACAAACGATACAGCATGGTGCTGCTAGAGCAATGGCTGGAGGTTATTCTTTTCCACTTAAAACTACCACTGAAAACATAAAGAGGAAAATTAAAAAAAGGAAAATATAAAGGCACTGCAGGATCAAGACTTGTATGATCATTCACTTGAGCAATTCCAGTTCGCCGGAGAACTGAGACGGAAATAAGCAGTATAAGTGGCAGAAAGACAGTTGCATAGAGCCCTGTGACAGTGCGTCGATCAGATGGTAGAGAAGCTTAGTCAACAGGACATGAAACAGTCAATTAGTATCATGTCCTCCAACACAACGGCCAAAACATATGTGACCTAACAGCAGGAGAGCCGCAGCAGAGGGAGCCAGAGGTGACAGCTTTGCTGCCATAAACTTTCCATCCAAAGTACGGAAAATAGACACTGGGAGATGGAAGAGGTTTAAAAAATGAAGGCTTGCTAATTACAGAATATGAAAAAGAAAGTGAACTAAAAAAGGGGGAGAAAGAAATGGGCTCAAACAAATGAAAAAAAAAAAAGTAAAAAGAAACCTTTAAATCAAAAGCAACCAACACAGACATTTATGCTGTTACCAGAGAGTTCTCGCCGAGGCTGGCAAATTTGTCTCTTAAATCTTTGATAATATCGTGCTGCGAAAACAAAATCGATCAGGGTTTTGTGTTTTTTTTTCACACTATAGTCAGAGCTCTTGTGATTAAATGTTTAATTGTTCTTAAATTATGTGATCGGCCTAAATGGAAGCAGAGAAAATAAAAGAAAAAAGGCAGCTTTGCTTGATAGGTAGCCATGCTGACATCTGAAAAGTTTGCCTTCATGTTTAAACCTCTTCCTGTGAAGTCAAAAACGAAACAAACGAAACAAAATCACACAGACACACAAAACCATATTGTCATTACAACACAGCTGTGGAAGAACTGAAAGACGACCCTTTCGTCTGCTCTTCAGGCAGGCCCCGTGTAAAATTTATGAGCAACATTTGATTCTTCTTTTTAGACCCAACAATCTTTGACTTTTTTTCCTATCACCAGGACTGTGTGGGGAATGTTTGCTTCCCAGTGTCACCAACTCATTTTGTTAAGGTTTCTCAGGAAGAAAATGATAAGAAATTATTAGCCCAGAGACCCTTCCTATCATTTTTACTCAACCCCTGAAGAGGCAAAGGAGTCAGAAAAGGCAATTCTACTGATTCCAACAAATCCAAAAACACTGGAGTTGGTGGCAGGCTGGCCACGTACTCTTAGCACATCCACCACTTTGCTACTGTGCTTTCAAACTGGGTACAGAGGCTCAAAGATTGCTTAGAACAATGGGCACAACGGATTCGGGTGCTAGTATCCTCTTCAGTAACTTCATCATGTATGCGGGGGATCTACGGAGGAATAACAAGATTCCAAACTGCATTGTTTTAAAATAAATTCTCTTCGATAACTATTCTGGAGGAAAGGGTGATGTGAATCATTTAAAAAACTTATTAAACCTAACAAGCACACTGATGCAGAAGTAGGCAAAAAGACACTTGACAGAGAGCAAGCAGGCCTTCATGTCTCTGCTCGATCGAATGGAGAGCTTTCTCTTCCCAAGCTCTTTAATATGGTTTCTTTCTCGTGTTTGTCCTTTGAGAAATGCTTATAGTATGTAATTAACATTTTTTAGCACAACAGGAAAAAAATTTTTTTAACCCTGAAAGCTAAACCAGAAAGCATTCAGACAATGAAATGATGGGTTGTGTAGAAGGGCAAATAATAAAAAAACAAACACCAAGCCTTTCACTTCACCTTACTGAAAATAAACTTTCTTAAACTAGAGATAGATCTTTTCAGAGGATTTTAAATAAGGAAAGTAAATTATTGAAACATCTTTTAAAAACCCTTTTGAAGATTCTTTCACTCAAAAGGGTCTTGAATTATCATAATCATATCTTCAACTTATAGTTTGCTATTTCAAGAAGAAAAAAGGAGATTAAGTGGCAGTGTGGGACTAAGAACATATTTTTTTTTATTTTGCTTCAAGCAAAAAGATCATCAAAAGCAACTATGAATTACCAGCTGTTATCATAATAAGACAGTCAATAAGACTCTTTCAAGGTCAAATGTAACCATAAATCAAACCCAGGATCAAATAAACGGCTCTGAATGGATATATTCCACATCATGATTCCTGTTAGTCTGACTGGTTTTAAAAGAAAACTGTTCATTATTGTTGTATTTAGTCTAAGAGTGTCTCAATCTTTTAGTAAGTTGAGGGAAACAAATAGAAAGATTAGAAGAAAAATTTCATTTGGAATTTTTCACCAGCATCTTGCTTTGTATAAGAAAAATAACGAGACAAGAGTATATATATTTCCCCTTCTCGCGACAAAAGTAGTTTCTTTCCATTGTGGAGATGAAAGCACATTTTAAACCTGAGAATCCATAGAAATTCACACTGCTTCTAAAGGACCATCTTCAAAGACAGTGACATTTGAGACTAAAGGTCCCTAATCTATACTCTAGAAATTGTGCCTAAAGAGAACAGTTGGCCTGTTTCCTTATTGTTGTTGTATCTATTTTTCTTTTGGCATGTTCAAGTCTTCAGCATGCGCTGAAAAAAAAATTTCATTTTAAATTGCATTTCAAAGCAAGTTTTTTAAGAAGATAATGGAAAATTTCTACAAACTGGACTACTAAAATATTTTTCCACAACTTGGTAACATTTTAAGTCAGCATGAAGTATTTTTGCCATCTTGTATGTATTCTTTGTATTACTAAAAAAAGTATGTTGAGTCTCAATATGCTAAGAAAAGAGATTGAAAGATAGAATATTGAATTGGACAACTATGTAGAAAAGAAGAAAAGTTAGGAGGAAATGGTACTACTTAGTTGACAACAAATAGGTTGACTCACACAAAGGCAACAACAACAGCAAAACACATATGAGAGTCACATTTTCCGCTTGACTAAGCTTTGGTCCATATTCCAGCTCCTGAAATTGTACATCAGTCACTTTCAAAGAGCGCTGATTTACAGAGCTAGCAAAACATTTGTACTAGAACATTGGGTAATAATGGACTGTACTTAAAATAAAATTTGAAAAAATAATGGAATTGGAGAGTTACAAAAGTGTAGTCTCAGAGGGCAGGGACCATAGTAGTTGGTTACTTGTTTGACTCAAAGCACCAATGCATATACCCTGGTACACACAGTACAGTTTCCGCACCAAAGAGGTGCTTAATAAAATTAATAAAATTCAAATTAATGAATGACAGTGCAAAATAAAGAGATGCCTTTTAGTTTGTAAATTGACATTGTTGTTGTTTTTGTTGGTGTGTGCCATGAAATCTGTATAGTAATCTGAAATAGCTGTATTTTTCTTTTTTTAGCTTTAAAAGCCACACAATTAGTATGATGTGGAAAGATTATTTCGTTTTCTGCCAGATTGTCAAGTATTTAGAATTATACAAACAAAATGTGGTTTTCACATTGTGAGCTTCAGTTCATCTAATATCGTATATGGACCTTATATCATCATCTAATCTCTTTATGACTTACTTCTCAAATGTTACAAGAACATTAAAGAGTTAATTTTCCAATAAACCAAGAATAGTCCCTAATGCTCTATCAGGCCCAGCAAAGGAAGAAATGATACATTTGGATGATATAGTAAAAGGAATTTTTAACTTAAAATAATTTTTAAATGGCCTATTAGATGTTTACTAATAATGTAATCAGAGACAAAAAAAAAAACAACAAAAGCAAATAACAACAAAAAACCCTCAGACCAAAGACCACCCTTCAACAACTTAGTCAGTGACATATTTTACCTAAAGTACAGAAGGCTCATAAATTTACTTCATAATAAGATTTTGCCTCTTATTTCTATGTCACATGTATATGTGGAATATTATTTCCTGTGGACTAGGCTTGGTAAATGTGACATTATGCTAAAACAATTAAATCAGCTGAGTTAAAATAGTTTTGTTTCAGTGTTTTGCTGAAAAAATCATCTTATACAAAGCTCTACAATGAAAGTATGGGAGTGAAAGAATGAGAAATTATAATATCTAAAGTTACCAAGTTAACAACCATAAGCTGACCTATCCTTAGAAAGCATGTGCTTTACTCTGAGCAGAGTGCTGACTTAAACCACCTTCCATTTAGACATATTAAGTCTTAAACAGCTATGGATGCTTAAAGCATTACTCTGTTAGTAATGTGCCTGACAAAAGAACAGGCACGATGAAATAATTGATGACTACAAATAATACAGGATTTTATGATCTTGAAGGGTCCTCTAGTGGTATAATCTATATGGAGTTTTGCTGCTAACTAAAAAGTAGTGTTTCTGTTGTGGTTTAAATCCACCAGCAGTCCATGAGAGAAAGATGGGTTGTCTCTCCTCTAGATTTACAATATCAGAAACCCAATAGAGGGTTGGCTACTTCACAGGAATGGGTTTTTAATGAATATGTGATGGTATAAATGCTTAATATACGTCATTTAATGTAATCTTTACAAACACTCTAAAAAGCCAGTCCTGTAGTGAGCTCCATGATACAGAGGGAAATCAAAGCACATGATCTCACAAACAGGTGGATGGAGGAGCTGGGATTTGAGCCCAGCTGGCCTATCGTAGACTCTGAGCTCTTCACCAATTTGCCCTTCATAAACATACTGTGATCAAGTAAAATCTTCATCTGGAACGACTGTAAATTCCAGGGCACATGACATCAAATTATTTGCATATTAAAAATATGAAGCTAAATGTCTAAAGTGCTCATGTGCAGAGACAGGGGGTGCCCTGGAGGCACCATCTGTAGCAAGCTGGCTTCTGACACCTAGAGAGTCAGCTATAAGACATTTCCACCTGGAAGGTAAAGAGCTTGAATTTGATGCATAGGCATAGCTTGTTGTATCAAAAATAATGTTTTCTAGGATTTTTCTCTGTACTAGGAGTACTCAACCCTATCTTCTTTTCTCTTTCAAGTCTCTCAAAACCTATATAACTTTTTTTTTACCTGAATGGTCTTAGAGGAAGGCAAGCCCACTGAAGTGGTTATGGAAGTGTACTGCTACTACCACCACAACTACTTTCCACATTGCCCTAGTGGTCAGGGAGAGGGAATGGGACCTGCCATTGGACAAGTAGGTTGCATGGAAGCCCCAGCTTCTCCAAGGGTAGTGGAGAAGAACTGGAAGTAGGGCAAAATTTACCTCTCTGGGGTTAATGAGAGAGGGGAGATTGAGGCATTCAACAGATAAAGTGTGCATGCTTCTACCTATGAATAGACTACTCATGTGGTCTCCATAGAGGACAGCTGTGTTGGAAAGCATCACCTTGCATCAGCTCTTCTTCTGCCCCCAGAGCATTCCTTTCTCTTCATTCTTTTTTGTCCTGACACTCCATGTATATAACAATATAAATGGCTAACATATAAGTTTCTGTGTGTCTTGTAGGGATCTTGGGCTAAGATATCACTTGATACCAACTATCTCAGTATATAAAAAGGTAGCTGCTTTCACCATAGCAAGAACATGGAAACAGCCCAAATGTCCAACTCAAACGAATGGATTGAGAAATTATGGTACACAATGGAATACTATGCAGCATGCAGGAGTAACAACTTTGGAAATTATTACCTAACTTGGGAGGGACTGGAGAGCACTATGCTGAGTGAACTAACTCAGTCCCAGAAGGACAAATATTGTATAAAACCATTATTGTAGAATGAGTATAAGAATCCAGGAGGGGTGAGAGAGGCTGGACACAAAGGGAATGTGGATGTGCAGGGTGAAGGGGTGATTAATCATTGGGTTGTACAATTTGATGGGTAGGGGAGTGAGGGAAATTGAAAGAATTTGTTCAATTTTGTATTTGAATTTTGTAAATAAACTAGTAGGAATAATAATAATAAATAATAATAATAAGGGGGGAATGTAGCCACTGAACTTCAGCAACGAGCCCAGATAAGCCACAGGACTGGCTACCAGAGCTCTCTCCTGTCTCTCGCCCATGACTCAACAGTATGTCAAGTAAATGTTAGCAGGCTTACCCATTCTTTGGATGTCAAATAAGAATCCAAGAGGATACATTTTTCAGATAAACAGAAATCTTGAACTGTTATACATTTGGGTAATATCCCAAAAGCCCATCTATTTTAAATTACAGCAAATTATTTGCTGCTAGTTTTTGGTACGTGTCATCAAATTGACTATTACTCATAGTGATCCTATGAACAGCAGATCTCAAACTTGGCACATTCGATGCCATCCTTACAGTCGCTGACAGGATGGCACCCACTGTTACAGTCATTCTGTCAATCTTTTATTGAGGATCTCATGTAAGATTTTTAACATATTTTAAAATGAAAACAAAGCATAGAAAAATTATAGAAGATACTTGATAGTAACAAAACATTATAATAGGTTCCCCCCGTCGCCAGAGGTGGTTCCAGTTCTTGATAAGGATGACCTAGTATATAGTATTATCTATTTTTTTAAGAAGACAAATTGACCTTAAATTCAGAAATGCTAGTGAAAGGAATATAAAAGTCTGTATTAATGTTCTTCTAAGTTGATACTAAGACTGAATTATTAATCAAATTTCTTGCAAGCAAATTTCAGCTACTATTCAATGACTAGCACAGCTAGATTCAATTCTACAGACATCTGAAATTATTCACAACTCTATGGTCATCTTTTATTTTGTGACAAGAAAATTTTATGTGCTAACCTTCCCACATAGCACAGACACTTGTCTAGTAATTCTTTCTTAAAATCTCATGCTATGTATTGATGTTAGAACTATAAAAGAAAGGTATGATTTACTAATCATGATCTAATTCCACAATGAATAAGAGAAAACTGTGTCCTAATTCTTATTCCTTTAAATGCATGATTGTATTATGTGAAAAAATCTTGCATCATTTGCAAGATAAACTAGATGTGTTACAGGATAGGAAGATAAGTATTATCTCTCCACAGCCACTCTGTGACACAGGGTCAGAACCATCTCATAGTTGACCCTTCAGTGAGTTCAAAGAGGCTGCCCAGCCGGAGACTGTACATCTTTCTCCCATGGGGCAGCTAGTGGATTCAAACTACCTGCCTATGAATTGGCAATGCAACTCCTTACTCACTAGACCACTAGAGCTCCTTACCTCTCTACAACGATGACATAGTTTTAACATTATGAATTGAGAGTAAAGTAACTGATAAAATTATCAGTAATCTTTATTGGATTCAGATATATAATACTAGTTCCCAAATTTTAGCCATTATAATTTACAGAAAGAAACCTCTGTCAAAAGTTATTTAAAACAACTTAACCAAGTAGGGGCATAAATCAATGGTAATTAATTTTATAAAACACAATGAATGGGAATGATTCTATGAAACACAATTTGAATGAAGGAATGTGTGAAACACAATGTATATAAAGGAAACACAATATATATGAATTTTGTATGCAAACTAATATAAAGTAAAAAAAAAAAAAGTAAAAAAAAGAGAAAAATCAAAACCCCAAACAACTTAATCATCAACTTCATGAAAATGAACTTTGCTTTCCACTGAATTTCCCCTAGGATTTCAATAATTAGAAATTCAGCCTCACAACAACTCTCTACTGGGCTTCTAAGGGAAGAGACTTTTAATTTTTTTATGGGAAGAGACTTCCATCTTGCTGTCATGGGGAAGCTGGTGGATTGAACTGTCAATTTTTCAGTTAAAAACCCAATTTATTACAGATTCTGTCACCAGGGTACCTTGTTGTTGTTGTTATGTGCCGTCGAGTCGTTTTCGACTCATAGCGACCCTATGCACAACAGCCCTAAACCTTGCTCTATCCTGCGCCAACCGCACTGCCTCTGACACACCCATCCTGATTACCCCAGTCACCGAATCAATCCATCTCATAGAGGGTCTTCCCCTTCTACGCTGTCCCTCCACCCTCCCAAGCATGATGTCCCTCTCCAAGGACCCGTCCCTCCTGGCAACATGTCCAAAGTATGTCAGGCGAAGCCCCAGAATCCTTGCCTCCAAGGAGCAGCCTGGTTTAATCCTCTCCAAGATGAATGTTTGTTTTCCTGGCAGTCCATGGTACATTCAGTACTCTTCTCCAGCACCACAGCTCAAAAGCATCCACTCTCCTTCTGTCCTCCCTAGTCATTGTCCAACTCTCTGAGGAATAACAAGCGATTGCAAATGCCATGGCCTGTATCAGGCGCACCTTAGTCTCCAGAGAGACACCGTTGTTCCTGAGTACTTTAGAGAGGTCCCTAACAGCAGACTTTCCCATCGCGATACGCTTTTTGATTTCCTGACTGCTGGTGCCAAGAGTGTTGACTGTGGAGCCGAGCGAACTGAAGCTGTGAAAAATCTCAATCTCTTCACCATCCATCCTGACGCTGCCAATTGGTCCAGTGGTGAGAATCTTTGTCTTCTTGACATTGAGCCTCAGTCCATACTGAAGGCTGCAGTCCTTGACCCTTCGCAGCAAGTGCATGAGGTCCTCCTCAGTTTCAGCAAGCAGGGTTGTGTCATCTGCATAACGCAGATTGTTAATAGATCTTCCACCAATCCTGATGCCACAATTCTCCTCACAGAGCCCAGCTTCTCGGATAATCTGCTCTGCATACATGTTGAAAAGGTATGGAGACAGGATGGATCCCTGGCGTACACCCTTCCCAATTTTGAACCATGCGGTGTTACCCTGCTCTGTTCTGACTACTGCCTCTTGATCCAAGTACAGGTTTCGCATTAACACAATTAAATGTTCTGGGATTCAGGGTACCTTAGCATGTAAAAATGTTCGTTGTTGTCAAATGCCATTGAGTCATAGACAACTCATAGCAACCCTATGAATGAAAGACCTGAACACTTGAATAACTTTCATAGTTTCTCCAAGTTCATAGTGTTTCTTGAGGCAAGCTATTTCAGAAGTGGATGCTTCCAAGTTTGTTTTAATCAGGGAGCTCCACCAAACACTGCCCACCATGGGAAACCAACCATTATAGCATTTGACACATAACTGCAACAGCATAAATGTATAGCACTAAATAAATCCATTCAAAGTTTAAAAGCTGTAAGTATTTGGAGGTTGTTGTTGTTTTTGTATGCTGTTTTGTCAAGTATGACTCACAGCAGCCTTATAAACAACAGATCTAAACTCTGTCCTATCCAGTGTCATCTTCACACTTCCTGACACAAGAGCCCATTGTAGCAATCACCATGTCAAACTACCTGGTCAGGGGTCTTCTTCTCCTACACCAGTTGTCCACCCTTCCAAGCATCGTGTCCCTCTACATAGAACCCTCCTGGCAATATGCCAAAGGTATGTGACATGAAGTCTCATCATTCTTGCCTCCAAAGAGCAGTCAGGTTGCACTATTTCGAAGACATATTTGTGTGTTCTTTTGACAGGCCATGGGATGTTCAGTGCTCTTCTCCAACATCACAACTCAAAGACATCAATTATTCTTCTTTCATCTTTATTCCCTGCCCAGCTATCAGATGCAAATTAAGTGAGCAGAAACAATATGGCCTGAATCAGATGGACTTTAGTCCCCAAACTGACCTTATTACTCCTCAATAATTTGGAAAGGTCCCTAACTGCACTTTCCCAGTGTAATACATCTCCTATTTCCTTACTGCTGGTTGGTTCCCAGGGTGTTAATTGTGGATTCAAGTAAGATAAAGTTGTTGATAGTTTCAATTTATTCTCCCTCTATCATGATGTTGACTATCAGTCCAGTGGTAAGAACTCTGTTTCCTTGACGGTAAGAGGCAATCCATACTGAAGGCTACATTTCTTGATCTGCAACGAGTGCTCAAGTCCTCCTCACTTTCAGTAAACATGGTTGTATCATCTGCATAACTCAGGTTATTGATGAGTCTCCCTCCAATCCTGATTCCACATGCCACTTCATAGAGTCCAGCTTCTCAAATAGCTTGCTCAACATACATATTTAATAGATATGGAGAGAGAATACAACCCTGACACTCTCGTCTTAATTTTAAACCATGCAGTGTTCTCCTGCTCTGTTCACAAAACAGCCTCCTGGCCCAGGCACAGGTTTCAGATGAACACAATTATCTGCTCTGGGACTCCCATTCTTCTCAGTATCAGACACAACTAGTTATGATCCACATAGTCAAATGTCTTTGTATGGTCAATCTCTAGTGTCATGGCCTCTTCTAAATCCTCCTTAAACGTCTGGCAGTTTCCTATTTATGTACTGTTCTAGTTGTTTTTTTGAATAATCTTCAGCAGTATTTTGCTTGCATGTGATAATAATGATATTGTTTGATAGTTTCCACATTATTTGGATCATCTTTCTTGGGAATGGGAACAAATATGGACCTCTTTCAATCCATTGGCCAGAGAGCTATCCTCCAAATTTCTTGGTATAGACTGGTGAGCACATCCAAGGCTGCATTTGCTAATTGAAACAAGTCAATTGGCAACCCATCAATTCCTAGACCCTTATTGTTTTTCCAGTGGCTTCAATGCAGTTTCCACTTCCTCCTTCATTACCAATGGCTCCTATTCTTATGATACTTCTAAAATTTTTCAGTGTCAATTTTTTTTTGTACAATGATATTGGTTATTTCCTCCATCTTCTTTTGATGCTTTATTTTGACTCAAGGTTTAAGTTTCTTTTTAAGTTCTCTCAGCTGAAGAAAGGCAGAGCAGGTTCTTCCCTTTTTATTCTCCAATTCCAGCTCTCTGCATATTCCATTATAAATAAAACTCTTCTTTATCCTCTCAAACTGCCCTTTGAAATCTTCTGTTTAGCTTTTATTTCAGCATGTTTTCTCTTGGTTTTGGCTTCTCAATACTCCAATGTAATTTTTAGAGTGCCTTCTCATTTATTTTTACTTTTTCCTTTTTCCTCTGCTTTCTCCATTTGCTTTCTTCATGGATAATATTCTTTATACAATCCCACAACTCATCTGGTCTCCAATCATTGTTGTTTAATGCCTCAAACCTATTCCTAAGATCATCTTGAAATTCTAATGGAATAGACTCAAGATCATATCTTTGTTTCTTAGGAATTATTTTAATTTTCTTTGTCCTCCATATGAACTTGCATATGAGTAATTGATGGCCTGATCCACAGTCAGCCTCTGACCTAGTCTTGACAGCCGATATTAAGCTTCTCCAACAAGTTCTTCCACAAATGTAGTTTATCTGATTCCTTTGCAACACAGCACGTGAGATCCATGTGTAAAGTCATTGGTTGTGCCTTTTAAAAAAGATATTTGCAATAAAAGGATCATTGTAAATACAAAATTTGTTCACTCAATTTCCAGCCTCATTTCTACCAAGCCCATACTTTCCAATTACTATTCCTTTTGCATTCCAGTCACCAACTTTCATTAACATATATTGATTGCATGGTCATTCAATTTCATGGTCAGTCAATTTTTTTGTAAGATTTGGTAAAAATTTTCAATTTCTTCCTCTTTGGCTCCAGATGAAGAAGTATATATTTGAATAATAGCCATATTAAAGGGTCTGCCTTGTATGTGTATGAATATTATCTTATTGCTCACAACACTGTATTTCAGGATGGAATTTGAAATTGAATTTTCTTACTATGAATGCAACAACATTCTTCTTTATTCCCATAATAGTAAACCATATGATCATTTGATTCAAAGTGGCCAAAGCTGGTCTATCTCATCTCACTAACGCCTAGTATGTCAGTGTTCATGTGTTCCATTTCATTTTTAACAATTGTAACAATTGTCAGTTTTCTAACATTCAAGCTACATATATTTCATGTTCCAATTATGAAATGATGTTTGTCATTGTTTTTCCTTATTTCAAGTGACTTTTAATCTGGCCTTTACCACTACACTATCATAATTATCCATGTTCCTCTAGTGTTCATAGGGTTTTCAAAGACCCATTCTTTAAGAAGTAGATTGCCAATCCTGCTTCCTAGTTTGTCTTAACCTGGGAGCTCTATTAAAACCTGTCCACCATGAGTAACCCTTGTGACATTTGACACACCAGTGGCATAGCATTCAGTACCACATCAACACACAAGTTATCCTAGTACAGCAAATTAACAGACAAGTGCTGTACCACTTAGAACAATGTTCTACCCAAACACAACAGTCAATTTCCTTTGTCACTCTAATAGCAAATTAGTCTATACACCAAGCCCAAGAGCCATGGGCTCAAGAGAATTTTAACCACAAAGACTTGCCCACTGAGTTCTGATTCATTTAAACAAGAGGCTTCCAGCTGACACCTGACACCTGACTGTTAACTAAATCAAAACGACCAATTGGTTTACACCCGATTCTTGTCGAATTTCTGAAATGAAATTCTATTAAAAATTAGATTCTTAGTTGTTAGATTTGCAATGATGTTTGTAATAAGCTGATTAGAAATTACAGTGACCTTATGGAAAGTGGCAATCTTGCCTTACCCTGTGCCAGACTTACAATCTCAGCCACATTCAAGTTCATTGTTGTAGTCAGTCAATTCATCTAATTGAGAGACATCCTCTTTAAGTGACTCTCTACTTCCCCAAGCATAATGTCTTTTTGCAAGAACTGCTGTCTCCTCACATTTCCAAAGTAAGTAAAATCAAGTTTCCAAATTCTACTATCCCTGCCCATAAGGAAGATCCTCATTTTAATTCATCCAAGACATACTTGTTTGTCTTTTCATTTTGTGTGTGTGTCTAAAGGATATTCTATATTCTTCTACAACAACACAACTCAAAAGCAGCTAAAAAGACCATGGCTTTGATCAGGCACATTATAGTCTTTAAATTGACCTCCTTGCTCGTTAACACTTTAAAGAGGTTTTGAATAGTTATGGAGAAAGTATACAATCATGACATAAATATTTCTTGAATTTAAACCACTCAGTGTTCCTCTTTTTTTTTTTTTTGGTTGGAATAACTGCTTTTTGGTATATGTATAGGTTTCATTTGAAAACCTTATGTTTTCATACTTGGGAAATCCCATTCTTCTCAATGTTACATATAATTTACTATGATTCATACAGGTGGATGCCTTTCCACAGTCAATAAAACAAAGTAAACATCTTTATAGCATTTATTTGTTTAAGTCACAATCTGTCTGATTTAAGTTAGTAATGATATCTATCATTCCATGGACTCTTCAGAATTCTGGTGGAATTTCTGATGTTACTGTGGACATACTATTACAGTAATCTCTGAATAACCTTCAGTAAGATAGTACTTCCTTATGTTATTATTTGATAATATTCACATTCTCTTGTATCACATTTGGAACGGGAACAAATATGAATCTCTTCCAATCAACTGGTCAGGTAACTCTGTGACATTTCTTGGGGTATACTTGTGATCACAACCAGGGAGGCACCTGTTTGTTTAAGCACCTCAAGTGGTATTCAATCAATGCCATGACCTTATTTTTTTGCCAGTGTTTAACCACAACTTGGACTTCTACATTCAATAACACTGGTTCTTAATTATATGGTACTTCCTCAAATGGACCAGTATGGACCAATTCATTTTGGTATAGACACTGTGTATTCCTTCCATCTTCTTTTAATCATTCCATATTTTACCCATAGAATCCTTCAGGATTATAATTTGAGGACTGAAAATTTGTTCTTAGTTTGTGTCAGCATGAATACGCACATCCTTCATTTAATTGTTTTCCAACTCAAGATCATTGTATATTTCATTGTAATACTTTTTGCTCTGTCTGCTGGATTTCCTCTTTGAAATCTGTTCAGCCTCCTTACAATGTAGTGTAAGTTTCAAAGTCTCTTCTAACATCCAGTTTGGTTTTATCTTTCCTCCTTGTTTTTCTTTTTTGCTTTCTTCATGTATGATATCTTTCCACAATGTGTCTGGTTCAGGCATCAAAAAGTAATGCATCAAATCTATTCTTAAGCTGGTTTTTAAACTCAGGAGGCCTAAACTCTAGGTCATATTTTGGCTGTTACATATTTAATTGTCTGCAGTTTCAATTTGAACTTGCATATGACTAAGGAGATAGGCATTTTGGGCTTCCACTGACAGCCCCTAGCCTTGTTCTGCTTCTCCACTGTCTCTTTCTGCAGATGTTGTCAATTTGATTTCTGCATATTCCATCAGGTGAGGCCCATGAGTATACCCATGTGCTTTTTAAAAAAAAAGAAAAGTTATTTGAAGTGAGTAAAAAATTTTTCACAGAAGTCTGTCTGGTGGTCTCTGGTTTTATTTCTGTCAAGTTTTCCACATTTTCCAACTACCAGTCTTTTTCTTTTGTTTCCAGCTTTTGCATTCCAGTTACCAATTATTATCTTTGTCTCTTGATTGCACTTCTGACCTATTCCTGACTGCAGAAGTTGGTTCCAGAAACTTCCAATTTGTTCATCTTTGGTTTTAGTGGGTTTTGTGTGTATCTGAATAACATTAACAAAACTTCCTTAAATGGTATTATCCTATCACTGATAGCATATTTCAGGATAGATCTTGAAGCATTCTTTTCAATGAATGATGGACAATGAATGACACATCATTCCACTTCAATTTTTTATTTGGGAATAGTGTTTCAAATTATTATTTTATTAAAAATGTGCAAAATTAGGCCATCTCACCTCCCTATGCCTAGAACTCAAATCTTTACATGCTCCATTTTAAGCTTTGCAACTTTCAATTTTCCTTGATTCATACTACAAAGATTCCAATTTTTATTTACATTTGCAGACAGTTCTCCTTCATTTGAGTCTTTTCACATCGGCAAAAGAAGGTCTTTCATTGGGTGAAAGCTTTACTCCACCCATGTCATTAAGCTAGACTCTACTGTAAGAAGATCACTCTTCCCTAGTCACAGTCTGAGTGCTTCCCAACATGAGGGACTCAACATCCAGAACTCTAGTAAATAATATTCTGCTGCTATTATAGTGCTTTCAAGGGCTCCATGGGACATTATCTTCCTGTGTGATTTACAGCTCCAAAGACCTACTTAAAGGTCAGCTACGGGAGAGTTCTTGCTTGATGGAAATTTCTTTCTGTTAGTTTATTATTTCAGAAGTGAATAGCCAGTGCACTTCTTAGTCTATAAACTCTACTCAAATCTGTCCACCCCGTGTGGCCTCGCTGGTATTTTAAATAGTGTTGACATAGTTTCCAGGGTCATTTACAATACACAGGTCACCAAAAACTGACAGATGAGTGGTAAATGGTTAAAGGCTAAGGAAAAAATATTCTTTTGTCACAAGAGTCACTAATTAGAACATTATAGACCTAAATTGATTCTTTCTTATGTAATACTGCATTACTTTGGGGTACAAACATAGTAATTACTCTAATTCATGTTGTCAGTATGGAATCATTTATTTAGGGTGACTCAATGGCACATAACAACAATAAAACATTATGTCCTTAGTAATATTATTTTTTACTTAATTTATGAAAAACTCAGAGCTACGCAGGGCAGTGTGCTACAATTATTGTCATGGATAAAATATTTCTTCCCTATTAATTAATCTTGACTTCTTATGTTTTGTCATTTTTATGGCCTTAATATTGAAATAGCTTCAAATATAAGAAAATTATGTAAATAATAATAAAGATAATTATTAAATAAGCTATAGGAGCTGTATCTTTACATATGTTGAAACAAGGAATTGAATGATCATGTTTAATTAGGTAGCTTTGAACAGGGTACATAACTGCAGTAGATATGTGATAAGAAGTTCATAAATATACCTCCACTTTTATAAACCAATCCTCTTACCATCTGTGTAGGCCTTGGTGTTGCAGTGGTTAAAACACTTTGTGGACACCAAAAGTGGTTCACATTTACCAGCTGTTCTACCAGAGAAAGATATTGCAATCATTCTGTAGAGCAATACTATTATTATTATTATTATTATTATTATTATTATTATTTAATGCCTTATATGCCATTATGCAAGCTTTTGGAGTCAACAACTGCTTTTCCGGTCCTGTGTTTGTTACGTGCAGGTTTGCTCTGTCCCCAGGCACGAGGCTAGCCAGCCTGGGCCTAGGGTTTGAACCAGGAGGAGGCCTTAAGCCAAAAGGCAGCTGGGAGAGGAAGCACTCATGTTGTTCCTGGTTGGCTCCTCCCAGGGTCTTGGGAAGTTCTCTTTGCCAGAAGGAGTATAGTGGTGTGAGCACAGGAATCGTGGCAAGCTTTTGGAGTCAACTGCTTTTCTGGGCATGTGTTTGTTACTTGCAGGTTTGCTCTGTCCCCGGGAGTGAGGCTAGCCAGCCTGGGCCTAGGGTTTGAACCAGGAGGTGGCCTTAGTGGAAAGGAAATTATGCTACAAAGCCGAAGGTGGGTGATTTTCATCTGCGGCCCTCAGCCAGGTTCAAATCATTTTCTTGTCAAATGTTCTTCTAGGTGGTATAGCACTGGTCTGTGTGTTGCTGGACAGAGGTAACTCATGGTTGCTGTGACAGTGATGCGCCAATCGTGGTAATGGGTACCCATGGTGGACAGTGTTGACTGGAGCTTCCCGACTAAATCAAGCCTGGAAGCAGGAGCGGCATCCACTTCCGAAATGGCTTGCCTCCGGAAACTCTATGTACGAACAGTGCTCAGGCTGTTCGTTCACAGGGTCTCTATGAGTCATCTACAACTCGACGGCACCAAACAACAACAACAACAACAACATATGCCATTATGAGTTTTGACAGGGTGATAAGATAATATAATAGGTAAACAATTAAGTTCTGCAGTCACACTGCCTGAGTTCAATTCCAGTGTCTTCCAGCTATTAAACACGGAAATGAGAAATGAGTTGTATTGACAGCATATTTGATTGACAGATATAGGGATTTGGTTGTTTAGAGATAGATTTTAATGGCTCTTGCCCTTTCCCAAATATCATATGATTGGTATGAAAAACATACATAGCTAATTAGAGTTCCTTCTTTCATTAGTAATATGCATTTAATTTTTCTGCATTTCTTTCTACAGTGTTATGGTTTGTTGTCACTGACTAGTACTATATTGAATAGATTCTAATAGTTTGCTTGACCATTCATCTTATTAAAGGTCATCTTTGTAATTTCTAACTTGTATAAATCATTAATAAAGTGGCTATAAACATTAAAAAAACAGGTCAAAAATTAGTGAAGACATTCAGTGTCTACTCCCTAAGTCCCTCAGAGAAAATTTCCTTACAATGCAGCTTTCCTTTATATGTATTCTTTTCTTCTTAATATATGTTACTGAATATTTATGAAAGAAGAATGTAAGTTGAAACTACAGCAAACATTAATAACATGCTAGTTTTTTAAATTTTTTTAATATACATCCTTGTTTTAAGAAAATAAATTATCACACTTTGCATTATTCCCAAAACACCTTAACAAAATGTTATGTTGTTGTTGTTGTTATGTGCCGTCGAGTCGCCTGCGACTCATAGCGACCCTATGTACAACAGCCCTAAACTCCGCTCTGTCCTGCGCCAATCACACTGCCTCTGACACTCCCATCCCAATTATCCCAGTCACTGAATCAATCCACCTCATAGAGGGCCTTCCTCTCCTGCGCCATCCCTCCAC
>NW_006399916.1:2644156-2657878 GCF_000299155.1 Elephantulus edwardii
GACCACTTCTGAAACCAGCCTGGACTTCTGGTAGTTCTCTGTTGATGTGCTGTTCTAGTAGTTTTTGGAATTGTTATAGGTAATATTAAAACTGCCAAAAATATGTTTAGTTTCATTGTAAATTCTGTGAAGAATTCTACAATTCAACTATGGATAAATGATGTCTAAAACCTAGGTATTTTAATGAAAAAAGTTTGGTAGATTATTAAATTTCTAAAATTCAGTTTAACTCTGCCATCAATCACAACCAACCCATAGCTGACTCTCCAGCAGGCTGTCACAGGCAGTAAACTGCACAGGTTACCCATCTTTCTTCTGCAGAGCAGCTAGTGGATTTCAACTAACTGCTTTTTGGTTGACAGAGTAACCCTTTATCAGGCCACTCATTGTCATTCTTAGGTATCATCAAGACAAGTTCAACTAATAGTGATCCTATGAACAGTAATAGATTTGAACCCTGCCCTATCCTTATCATCTCTTACATATTTGACCCCACTGATGCAGTCAGTGTCACTGTGTCAATCCATCTTTCTCTCTGACCCTCCATCTTTACAAGCATGACGGCCTTTTCCAAGAATAGCTTTGAGTAGCAATATGCCCAAAGAATGTGAGATGAAGCTTCACACCATCCTTGCCTCCAAAAAGCATTCTGGCTGTAGTTTTTCCAAGGCATACCTGTTTGTTCTTTTGGCAGGCCATGAGATATTCCACACTCATCTCTAATACCACAACTCAGAGGTATCAATTTTTCTTCTGTCATCCTTATTCATTGTCCAGCTCTCCTATGCATAGCAAGTGAATGAATAGATCATGGCCTGAATTAGGCAGACCTCAGCTTCAAAGTAACATCATTGCTTCTCAGTAATTTGCAAAAGTCCCTGACATTGGACTTTCCTAATGCAATACATCCCCTGATCTCTTGATTGCTGGTACTAAAAATATTGATTATATACCCAAGTAAGATGAAACTATTGGTAATTTCAATTTTTTTTCATATCTATCATAATGTCTTACCATGGACAACCAAAAGAATAAACAGATATGGCTTGGAGAGGGTCCAGCCAGAGTGCAATTTGGAGGCAAGAATGATGAGACTTCACCTCACATACTTTGGGCATGTTGCTTGGAGGGGCTATTCCTTGGAGAAGGACATGATGTTGGGAAGGGTGGAGGGTCAGTGAAAGACAGGAAGACCCTCAATCAGGTGGATTAACATCTTATTTTTTCATAGATCCAGCTTCTGGAATTATTTGCTCAACATACAATTGAATAAATAGTATGAAGAAAGGATACAACACACTTTTCAGGATTTTTACCATGTAATATTGCTACAATTGGACAATAACTTCTTGGTCTAGGTATAGGTTTCATATAAGCATAACTAAGTGTTCTGAGCTTCTCATTGTTCTCAGTGTTTGCCATAGTTTGTTTTAATCCACATAGTTAAATACCTATGCATAGTTAATGAAACAAATATAGACATTCTGGTATTGTCAGCTTTCAGATAGGAACCATCTGACACCAACAATGATATTCCTGATGCTATAGCCTCTTCTAAACACAGCTTGAACTTCTAGCAGTCCTCTATGTACTGGTTAGCCATGTTTGGATCATCAATATTTTGTTTGAATGTGATACTGATATTGTTCTATAATTTCCACATTCTGTTGCATCACCTATCTTGGACACATATGGATCTCTTCCAGTCAGTTGACCAAGCAGCTATCCTCCAAATTATCTGGTGTAGACTGGTGAGCATGTCGAAGGCTGCATGACTTAGTTGAAACATGCTGAATGGTATCTGTAGGGTTAACCTGAAAGTTGGCTTTTTTCCCCCCACTATGTTATACCCCCTCTGGTCTCCAGCTACCTTAACTGCAGACACAAGTCTGGAAATTATCATCAGCTGTGAGACTTGGATAAGAGAGCGAGAGAATGCTGCCTACACTGAGTGGCAAGACTTATGGCAGGAAAGCTTTAAGCAGCAATACTTGAGGAAGACTGGAGCAAGAACGTGTTGAGAGCAACACCCTGGTGATGGTGATATAAAGAGATTGTGACATTGCTGCAGGGAAACTGTCAAGGCGTAATGAGCTGAGTCCTGAGACAAGGGCCACAGTTTAAAAGGCTTTGCTCTTCTTGCCTTTGATGATGGAAGGGAGAGCTGTTTGCTGAACTGAAACCTGAGCCTGAACTAATTGAGGAATTTTGCCTTGGGACTGTTGGGCTAAAGCTTGGACGTGTATTGTGATATATTCTTTGCCCAAATAAGTTGGAGAACTTATTTCCCTAATAAACCCCATTCTCAGTACTATAGCTGAGTGTCTGTCAGTCAACAACAAATAAATGAACCTCTTACTGCAGCTCAAGAGGCACCATGGAGCTCGGCTACAGGCTCTTTATCTGCTTTCTTCCCTGGGGCAGTAAGGGGCTGCACTAATCTCACTCCCTCTGGCCTTTTAGAGTGATGCTCATGGCCCTGTGTCCCAGTTTCTGTTATCTAGACAGACTCAATTTCTGTCATCAGTTTCTAGGCTTTTAAATATTTTTCTAATATCTTAATTGCAACTTAAACTTTGTCTTTCATTACCCCTGACTCTTTATCGTATGCTACTTCTTAAAGTATTTCAGTGTCAGCCAATTATTTTTGGTACAGAGACTCCAACTATTCCTGTCATCTATTATTATTGTTGTTGTTGTTGTTGTTGTTGTTGTTACTATTAATATTATTATATGTGTGTGTACTGTCAAATTGGATCTGACTGGTACATGAGAGATTGCCCTTCCTTCTCCAGAAGAGCATCTGGTGGATTTGAACCGCATACCTCTGGGATTATAGTTCAGCTTCTTGCCACTAGGCCACCAGAGCTCCCTTACCTGTCATCTTCTTTTGATGCTTCCTGTATTATTCAAAACTTTGCCCATAGCATCTCAGAGTATTGCAACTCAAGGCTTGAATTTGTTTTTCAATTCTTTCAGCTAGAGAAATGGCAAGTGAGTTCTTCCTTTTCTTCAACTATTCTCCAACTCCAGTTCTTTGCACATTCCATTATAATATTTTACTTTGTCTTCCCCAGCTACCTTTTGATATCTTCTAGTCAGCAATTCTATTTTGACATCTCTTCACTTTGTTTGACTTCTCGATGCGCTAGTGCAATTTTCAGGGTCTCTTCCGTCGGTTTCTTCTTTCTCCTGTCTTTATAATGAACTTTTCCTTTCTTCATGAGTAATATCCATTACATCATCCCACAACTCCTCTGGTCTTCTATTATTGGTGTTTAATTCATCTAACCTTTTCTTAAGATGGTTTTAAAATTCAAATGAAACAGATTGAAAGTTCTATTTTTGGTTCTTATATACTTGTTTTAACTTTCTTCAGCTTTAGATTGAACTTGCACATGAGTAACTGATGGTCTATTCTACAACTAGTACCTGATCTGGTTTTGCTGAGGCTACTAGAGCTCCTTACATTTCTAAAATGAAAATGAAAATCCAAGTGCTCAATTTCTTAGTGGTTTGTGGTGTCACACAGTTTCAGAGAAGTAGACTTCACAAGTGTTTGAATGAAACAAACTCTGATTTTTCAATTATTAAGGATTTATGTTGCTTACTCAAAGAGGGTTGTTGTTATATTCCATCAAGTTGGAATAGACTCACAGCTGACCAGTTGACCCTCCAGGGGGTTTTCAGAGGCTATGAATCATATAGGAAGAAACTACCTAACTATCCTCTGTGAAACATGTGGTAGATGGGACGTGTGCTTTTGAGTTGGCACAATATTTCCTTATCCACTTGTCTACCAGAGCTCCCTTTTGTAAAGTAATAAAAAAGTAAAAATAATAAATTATAATCCCAGCTCACAGAGAGATAAATGAAATAACTCTCTCAGAGATTAAAAAATATCAATCCCTTACTATTAAATCTCCTGTAAGAAAATGTGATGATCAGTAGCAGGTTTAAAATCTTGTTTTGTACTGGATAGTCACACCTGTTAGTTGCTAGCCCTTATCTAGGGGTTAAGGAGCCCTAGTGGTATAGTCCATCAAGGAGCTGTTTGAGTCCATAACTAAAATGTGACACTTCCTTGGCAGTTAGGCTCCATCAGTGACTCCGTCGAAGAAAGATGGACAATCTCTTCTGTTGTGGCTTATAGCCTCAAAGATTTAACGGAAGGTCAGCTTTAACTAGGTTTTAACTTGTTGGCAAAGAGCTTGAGTTTTTTAGCATCTTAGAGTTATTTGTCACATTTCACTGTAAGGGTTTGAACTGGTTTGAGCTGGCTCAGTCACACTGGCATAGCAAAATCAGAAAAACAGCAATTTTTAAAATGTGAGTGTAAAAGAATAACAACCACCCACTGCAGTTGATGTGACTGACTCATCGCCACCTTCAGGTCTCCAAGGTGGTAAACTTTTAGTGGTGAATATGTCCCAAATTTCTTTCCTAGAGAAGCTGGTGGATTTGAACTGTCAACTTTTCAGTTATCAGCTTCACATGAAGTATACCATGTCACCATATCCCCATGTGGTGGTGGTGTTGTCATGTGCCATTAAGTAAAAAACAGCTTATAGCTGACCTTCTAGTGAGTTTTCCAGAGGCTATAAACTACACAAGAGGTGACTGTCCATCTTTTTCTCTTGCAGCAGCTACTGGTCCAATTTCCCTGTGTTTGGGTTGGTAGTATAACTCCTTATCCACCGGGCCACCAGAGTTCCATGTAGGAAAGAGAAATTATGAGTATGAACTGTGGATTGAGAGACTCAGGAGAGGTATAAAGTACCCCTTCAGGAGTCAGATGCAGGAGACTGGATTACTGCCTGTGAAAGATGGTATTAATAAAATTCAGGATTGTATTTAAATCACAACAAGATATAGTTATATGAAGTTATTGAAGTTTTGCACTCTGCTTGAGCTTTAGCTTTCTTACTAGTTAACTTCTCTGTAACAAGTTTAGCATTCTGTTGAGTTCCAGCTAACATGACTGGTTTACTCCCTGTAATGAAGTTATAGCATTTTGTTTTTCTTTTATCTTTAGACCCAGGTTTAATGTCTCTCTGTATTCTGTAAATTAGATGAGCTGATGTAATAAGTAATTTTGTGCAGCACCATTAAACCTCAACCTTAGAATAAGATCTCATATTCTGAGCAAATATTACTGTTTGGGAAAGTAAATGATAATTCCATACTGAAATGAAAAACATCATTTGTCTCCAAAAAGTAAATAATTTCTCCAAAAAACTATTTAACTCCAGGAAGAGAGATAGTCATGTATTTCTTGAGTTAGCATTGTTTAAACTTGGCACTGTTTGAAGAAATTTAGATTGTGTATGTCAACTGGACATGGTTTGTTGAAATCTAGGCTATTTGTAGAAGTTGGGCACTGTTTTCTTTAGTAATATGTGAGTTGTTCTTAAGTGGAAAGCTCTGTAACTCTTAACACAGGATAATGATATGTCAAGGAGATTAATAACTGACTGTGGAGCTCTGGTGGCTGAGTGGTAAAGCGTTATGCTGCCAACCAAAAGGCATGCAGTTCTAATTCACCAGAAGCTCTGTGGGAGAAAGATGGGAAATCCCCTTCTATGTAAATCACTGCCTTTGAAAACCCACTGGGGTGGTCAGCTATGAGTTGGTCCCAACTTGACAAGATATCAAATCTCTGATTATATGGAAAGAGGCAAGGCAGAGCAGTCTTGGAGAGAGAGCTTACTGCCTTCAGCAACCATGAATAAAGTGCAAACATTTGTCATTATTAGAAAAAGTGATTGTCAGCAGAAGGGCCCCCATTGTTTGCCCAGTTACAGCAGAACTGTGGAGAGCAATACACATTCAGCATTGCTACTGGTCACCATTTTTGAGCTTGGCACTGGTGTTTCCTACTCTGCAGATTAAGAGATCTGGGTGCTGTGCAGTGTGTACACTGCCCTTGTTTTCTGGAAGGGAGAGTAAATTTCTAACAGGGCACAATCAACCATATTTTCTACTGTTCCAGTATAGCCACACTTTGCAAATTCAGGTCCCTTCTAGTTTCACTTAGTTGGAGTGACTGACCCAGAAGAAGGCGTTTGAGTCTTTGTCAGGGAACTTCAATGGTACAGTTTTTCTTGCTCCCTTGTGAAGCTTCTCATTTCACCTGATTTCTTCTTAGCCTGATCTGAATCTTCATTTTCACTGCTAACTTTCCATTACTAGTTACCCTTAGCTTTTTTTTTCTTTTTCTGAATGAAGAATCTTTCAAATTTTACAAAGTTAGCCTCCATTTACCAGGTTGAATTTGCTTTCAGATATACAAGAAACAACATTCTTCTTTCAAATGAGAATAGTTCCACTGCCCAATACCATTTTCTATCCCTTACTTGCCTTTCACCCCACTAGGGGCATGAGCTTTGGTACTAGTCAGAAAATGAAATCTTTAGTTGTTATGTTGCTTTGAACATGCCAGTGCCTCCCTGGGAGAATGTTGATTAATCTCCTCCCACAGATTTGCAGAAACTGAAAACCTTGGAGATCTTCTGTTAAGAGTCAGCTCAGACTCCAGGGTAATTAGTGTGAAAGGGGAGTTCCTGTGGTTTTATCCTTCAACAAGTCACAGGAATTCTATATGTGAGAATTAGTGGTAAAGATCTACCAAAATATTACTGTACACATTGGCAACATTTAATAAGTATAATAAATATTATACTATATCTATTATAAGCCATTGAGCAATGTATGTACTCTGGTACTGCCTGCATAAATTAAAATTTGAAAATTTACATGGACCTTGAACTGCTACAAGAACAATATATTTTAACTAATCAAAAAAATTAGATTATTTTGTTCCTTCTAAATAGCTTACTTATTTTAAAGCATTTAAAATCTATATTAACTACAAATACTTCATATTTTCCCCCTCAATTAGCAGCACAGAATGGTTTACACCTAAATGTAAAAGATTCTTTAAAAAACAAACAAACAAAAAACCCCAAACAATTGTTTTGTTTTAAAACTCTAATTATTTTGGGTATTGTCTTCTGGGGATATTTATTGTTGATTTTCCAAGTGAACAGAGTGTTGACTCTAGAATACAAGCTAAACAGGGCCCATATCAGATAAAATAGTTTCATAATGCTACAAATGTTTTCTCATTACCAATTCTTCAAAGCCTTTCACAGCATTGATAAAAATAGTAATTTAGTTCTTCCCTGCAATAAGATGAAACTTATTATAAAACCACAAATTGAAGAAATAGGGGGAAAAGATGACTTCCATCTCAATAGCAATTCAATATTTTTTTTCTATTTTTAAATAAAATTAGCCTAGTATTAAAAAATCAAACAAGGAAATAAAACATCATCAAACAAGGGGAAGGATGGTAGACTGTGAATTTCTTAATCAAAAGTTACTGTTTTTAAGAGTTGGCCTTTCTAATTCCAGCACACCCAAAGTTAGTATGGAGAATATATACATATATATTTGTATTATATACATTCTATATATTTGTAATATATACATATATATATTTGTAATTATGAACCATAAAATGCTAAAAAGAATAAATCTATGGTAAGAAGGGGTCCTTAAGAAATCTACTGCATTGGTGCTATAGACTTACACAAGATTTTCAAAACCTTTTATCACAAATGAATCCAAGATGTTGGGTCTAACAAAGGTAAATGTCACAAGGAACTGAAACTCAGACCCAGACAAGTACACACACATATATAGTTTTACCTTGCTGCGCTGGGATCCTGTGACCTTAAGGAAGGATGAGGACAAGAAGCAAAATAGCAATAAACAATTGCTCTGAAGACAACTGAGAGAGCATAAATGGTGTGCACTTCAGAAAAATAGTATTATTTGCTGTCCACAAATTCCAATATACCGCACTTTCTTAGCAGTAAAGATAAATTTGAGAACAGAATACACATATATTAGTAAAGAGGACAGTACAATATAGGAAATGAACCATCCTACAGCATCTTTCTCAGCCACTAATAATCATGAGTTTATCGCAAGTGACTGTCTGCATTTAAAAGTTTTACACGTTGACTTCCATGCTTCAGCAATCTTCATATTAAATTCTTCCTGGAAGGGGTTAGTACTCAAAGTACTCTCCTTGCCTGTGTCTTTCCATGGGCTCTTGGCAATTAAATACTCACTACTGGCCACTGATCTAGTTCTGTACTTCTGACTTCATGTCCTGATATGTAAATTAATGTTAAAAAAAGAAAAGCAAAGAATCTAGTCAATTTTTCTCTATGTCCTTTTGAAAGTTCTAAAGGTAAAACTAACAAAGGAAGCTGCAATTGAGAGTGGTTAGTAACAACTAGTTTTTCTCTAAAATAATAAAATGCAGTAGAAGCAATAGAGGGGAAAATTTTACTTTCCCTCTGGCTAACTGTGTTTAAGTGGCAATCAAACGATACAGAATGTTTAAAAGCTAAGGCTTTTTGAGACAGTCATCATTAATAGAACACACTCCTATGGAACAGAAGCACCCCTACCTCATGCAAGCAGTGGGCACCGTGTGCCACCATCTACATATGTACAAGGAATGAGTGACCTCATTAGCAGAAATAAAAATGAGCCGAATCAAGCAAACGCTTTCAAATCAGAATACTAGACCAAGTGTTTAGTAAAAAAATGTAATGTCATATTTCTCTTCAGTGAATATTATCCTCACATTTCTGTTATAAGTTCTGGGCCACAATGTTCAGTGTGATGAGGAATGCCGGAAGCTAGCTTATGGCTCAGAGTTGTCAGGAACACTCATTCTGAACATATGGCCTTTGTCCTATCATCTCACTATTCTATCCCCTTGGCTTTACGTCAGCAGGTGTTAGGACTCAGATCTGCCCATCCAGCTCCTAACATGCAGTTCCTTGACACAATAAGCTGCAGTAAGCCATGAAGCAAGAAACATAAATGTCAGTTACAAGCTCTATGAAATAATGTTTTCAAATATACACAAAATAAATCTGGATAAATCCATCTTACTTCAAAGCTCTTCACTTCTTCTTCACCATCATCATCTTCCTCATCATGACAACTCTGATAGATCGAAAGAGAATGTCGACAAGAACAGAGTGAGACAGAAAGGACAAAGAATTTAACATGGATCAGTAGTCATTTATACTAGGTCTTAACTCATCATTAACAACACTGTTTAACTATATATAATCTATAAAACACAACAAGCTTGGATAACATGGTAAAATTGTGTGTGTGTGTGTGTGTGTGTGTGTGTGTATAAGAGAGACTGACAAAATGAAATTTTTTCATAACAGAGATTTTTGTTAGTTTCATGTCAAACTACTCATATTACACAATCACAACATTTGCCTTGCTTGAATTAAATTGCAACCTTTCAAGAAAGGAGTTACCATGCTGTTTTACCCTACCATTACCATGCACTAATATAGGCATATATAATAACAATTTATTAAAATTCATTAAAAGTAATAGCCATTAATTCAAATGAATCTTGAAATTTTTTAAAAACATCATTGTTATTATATGTGGCAAAAAATTAATTTCTAACTGCTACAAAGAAAATTATAAAACTGTGATTCTATTAATTTGGTTAATTTTCCAGAAATATTGGAGAGCTATATTAACTAATAAATGCCATCTATTTCATTTTTGTAGCATAATTTCAGATTGATAAGAGAACTATGGTATGTTGTTATGTGTCATCATGTCTGAACTGACTCATAGTTGACCCTTTAGAAGATTTTCAGAGGCAGTAAATGACTTGGGAGGAGACTGTCCATCTTTCTCCTGTGGAGCAGCATGTGGATTCCAACCCCTTGACTTGGGGTTGGCAATGTATCTCCTTACCACGAGGCTACCAGAGCTTCCCTGTGTGGTGTAGTGTTAGGAACATGTGCCTGGGGACAGAGTGTTTATTTAAAATCCTGATGCTGCTGATTATTAGCTAGTTGTTATTGTACACATTCTGTCATCATTTGTGTCTATTCCTTCATATTTAAAAATAAAATATAAAGAATGTTAGGGTTCTTGAAAGGTTACTATTTCGGAGAAATAAATAACAACATTGCATTGACTCAATTGCTATTATTAAAATAGTTTGGAATTAGGAGTGTAAACAGAAGGAAAAGAATCTGGTTGTTGATCAGAATCTACAGTAGACGAATCTATAGGTCTTCAAAATCAGATTGTTTCTACTCTTGTAAGTCTGTTCTCCTATGATTTACAAAGTAAGTGGTTAAGTAATTATGTTAAAAATGAGAAAATGACATTTACTTCAGTAATAGACAGATTTAGGGTATAAACTATGAAAAGGAAGGTATAAAATGTACCCTTCATGCAGTGCTAAATTGTGAAAAGTTCATCATATTATTTCATTCATTTGAAAAACGATGCATTGAGTGTCACTCTTTCAGTTCACAATAATAGACATATGAGCATGGTTTTGCAAAGGAAAAAATTAAATTATCTTAATCTCATTCTATGGAAAAGATAAAAAAAAACAGTATATTTCAACACAAAAACAAAGGTATTGCATTAACTTATATTGCAGGAAATATATGAGCTAACCTCTCTGTCCTACTACCTATGATACCACTTAAACAGACATCTGAAAATGAAAATCAATGAGGACTCATACAACTGTTAGAAAAACAATGTGGAAGACAACTGAAGTTGTCAGTAAGTCCCATATGTCTATTATCAGTCAAACACAAAAAGGCTTCCAGGTGGTAGAGGCAGTTTAGATTGAATAATTACCCAAAGTTCTCTTTTTGAACTCACTGATTGGTAAACTGGAAGAAAGTTTATCTACTTCTCTCAAGATTATTGTTCTAAGCTTTAACTGTTCTAAGCTAGATTCATAGTAAATCACAGACTTTCCTATATTCTTGTTTCATTTCCCTTTTTACATGATACACTGAATCAAAAGCATTTTCCTCTGAGAACGTTCAGCCCAAGGTTGGTGTTCAGCAAATGCAGCCTTTATAAGGTCCAGAAATACACTCTAAACAAGTGATCTGGGCACCCCTTAGTGTTCCGTCTTAACAACCTTTAATTGTGTTAAAGAGCTTTAAGGCATCATGCTAGTGACCTCTGTATAACTATCTAGAGGGAAGCCATCTTGAAAGGGTATGCTCTGTGATGATGATTAAGCACTTAACCAGAGAGATGCCATCTTGAAAGAGGAAAATATACAGCACATGATCTGTGATTACAAAACAACTAACAGAGAAGACGCCACCTTCAAGGCCAGTTGCATGTGCCTACTGATTAGCATAACTCAACTCTTCTAAAGGCAACTCTTGCTCCTCAAACAGGTGAATAAATATGAGCTCTTCCCCACAAACTTAATCTAGCATACAAATATTACTTCAGTATCTTTCTTTACTGAGACAGATTTGAAAAGTCCATATCCCTGTCTCCTATATGTTAGCATATATAATCAAACTATTGGTTTTCTACTAAAAAAAGGAGGGGATATAAAAAAAATTAGAGAAAGGAAAACTGTATGGAGCAGTTCTCCTCTGTATCACACAGGGCTGCCACTGATGCCATCTTGATTGCAATGGACTTTGGTTTTGGAGTTTCAATTAGAATGTCAGAGGTGCGGTTTGTCTATTTTTTTTTTCCTTAAGATTTTTCTAGTCAACAATTCCCTTTCATCAGCTTTTGTAATTAGGACACATAAACTTATTTGCCTTCAAAAATGCTATAACAAGATTTTAGATGAAGAAAAAAAGGTGGGTTATTATTTAATAGTTGAACATCTATTAGGTTCAGTTTTGGATTACAACTAGAGCATATGCAATGGTATGTTTGGATACAATTACAAGGAACAATTCCAACATTCATAAATATCCTACCATAAAGCCATAGCCTTCCATCTTTCACATGATTGGCAAGCTCACGTGAAGAACACTGAGGCAATGGTGCTTTTATCAGCTCCTTCTAGTCCTTATTCTCTTACTCATTCCAGTCACAATCCATTATCCAACAACTTAGGGATATGCAAAACTCTTGTGACCCACTGACCATTTGCAGAAAGCTAGCAAAGTGATTTCTTGGATAATTATAACTTTCTGCCTTCTCTGAGTCTGTATTGCCATCTGAAGATTGCTAGTGTAAAAAAATCTCACAACCAGGAAGATGGGTCTTCTGCCTTACCTAAGAATCCTATTTTAGGGATTTTAAAATTACTATTCCTTTCTAATATACACATTGTTTATCTTAGCCCACCTGTTTCACCACATTTTCCTCTCTAATTCCCTTCCACCTACTCAGCAAGACTGAACAGTAACTATACTTTATTCTTTAAAGAGAACAAAAGATATTACTGGGAAATTTTTACCACATTTTCCTGCCCATCGTCTCTGCCATCTCTTATCTATCAATACCTTGCTTTATAAGCTGTGAGTTTTAACATATTAATTGGACATGAAGCACAATTTGTGAGCTGTAACAATTTTTTCTTGAAATACAATAAAATATAGACCACAATTGCTCACAAGAAAGGGAAGCTTCCAGGAAACTTTTCTTTCAAGGTTTGTATCTTAATATTTTCATAAATATACTGGCCAAACAGTTTCTATATTGTAGGTTATGGTAAAAAATAATGTGGAACTGTTATTTTTTTCTCACTTAAAAGCTGTACTCTCACTTTTTCTCTACTTAATCAAGGACCTGACTCTATACAATATACTTTTGTCTACTGAGCCCCTCCCACAAGCATATGTTGTTGTTTTTGTTAAGTGCCATCAAGTCCAGCATGACCTACTGCGACCCTATGAACAACTATCTGAACCCTGCCCTATCCTGTGGCATCATCACATTTACTGGCACACTAGAGCCCATTGCAGCAGTCACTGTCAATCCATCTGGTCAAGGGTCTCCCTCTCCTTTGCCGATCCTCTACTTTTCCGAGCATCATGTCCTTCTCCAAGGAACAGTCCCTCCCAGCAATATGTTTGAAGTATGTGAGGCAAACCTTTAGCATCTTTGCCTCCAAAGAGCACTCTGACTGCATTTTCTCTAAGACATATTTGTTTGTTTAGCGCTGCATTGGATGTTCAGTGCTCTTCTCCAACACCACAGTCCAAAGGCATCAAACCTGCTGTCATTCTTATTAAATGTCCAGCTCTGAGATGCATAGAAAGTGATCAAAAAGACCATGCCCTGAATCAGATACATCTTATTTCTCAAACTGACATCATTACTCCTCAATAATTTAAATAAGTTCCTAACTGCAGACTTTTCTAGTGCAATATATCTCCTGATTTTCTGACTGTTAATTGTGGATCTAAGAAAGATCAAGTTGTTGACAGATTCAATCTTTTCTCCATCTATCATGATGACACTTATTGGTCTAGGGGTAAGAATCTCTGTTTTCTTGACATTGAGATGCAATCCATATTGAAGGTTATATTCTTTAATCTTTTGCAATAAGAATTTTAAGTCCTCCTCACTTTTTGCAAGCAAGGTTGTGTCATCTACATAACACAGGCTATTGATGAGTCTTCCTCCAATCTCAGTGCCAAATTCTTTTTCATAGAGTCCAACTCCTTGAATAATTTGTTCGGCATACAGATTAAATAGCTATGGAGAGAGAATATAACCCTAGTGCACTCCCTTCTTAATTTTAAACTATTTACTGTTCCTTTACTCTGTTCACACAAGAGCAAGCTGGTCTAGGTATAGGTTGTTGTTGTTGTTATGTGCCGTTGAGTCGTTTGCGACTCATAGCGACCCTAT
>NW_006399916.1:2659678-2671278 GCF_000299155.1 Elephantulus edwardii
TTATATCCCTGGTGCCAAGACCTCTTCTAAATCCTGCTTGAACTTGTATCAATTCCCAATCAATAGACTGATGTTGCCGTTTTTGAGTGATCTTCAGCAGTACTTTGCTTGCATGTGATATTAATAATATTGTTTCCACATTCTGTTGGATTACCTTTGTTGGGAATCGGAATAAATATGGGCCTCTTCCAATCCATTGGCCAGACAGCTGTCCTCTAAATTTCCTAGCATAGATTGGTGAGTGCATCTGGGGCTGCATCTGTTCACGGAAACAAGTCAATTGGTATCTCATCAATTCCTGGGGCCAATTTGTAGCCAATGATTTCAATGTAGCTTCCAATTCTTCTTTCATTAACATTGGCTCCTTTCATAAAATTAAAATATTAATAATATTGAAATTTTCCATATCAGTCAGGTTTTTTGGCACAGTGATTGTGCATTCTGTCCATCTTCTTTTGATGCTTCTTGGGTCATTCAAAATATTGTCCATAGAATCTTTCAAGATTGTGATTTGAAGCTTAAATTTTTCAGTTCTCACAGCTTGAGAAATGCAGAGTGAGTTCTTCCCTTTTTATTCTCCAATTCCAGCTCTCTGTATGTTCCATTGTTACACTTTGTTTTGTATTCTCAAGATGCCATTTGAAATCTTCTGTTTAGCTCTTTTATTTCAGGATGATTTCCCTTTGTTTTGGCTTCTCAATGCTCTAATGCAATTCACAGTCTCTTCTGACATTTACCTCAGGTTTTTCTTTCTCCTTTGTCTTTGTAATGATCTTTTGCTCTCCTCATAGAAGATATCCTTTGATATTATCTCACATCTCAACCGGTCTTCAATCACTGATGTTCAATACCTCAAACCTATTCCTAAGATGGTCTTGAAATTCAGATGGAATATATTTAAAATAATATTTTGTTTCTCATAGATTTAATTTTCTTCAGCCTCAGTTTGAACTTGCACATGAGTAACTGATGTTCTGACCCATAGTCTGCCCATAGCCTAGTTTTGACTGATGGTATTGAGTTTTTCTAAGGATTCCTTCCACAGATGTAGTCAATCTGATTCCTACGCAGCTCATCGGGTGAGGTCCATATGTAAAGTCACCATTTGTGTTTTTTTTAAAAAAGGTATTTGTAATGAACAAAACATTGAAAATACAAAATTTGGTATTTCTATTTTCAGCCTCATTTCTATCGCCAACCCCATATTTTCCAACTATTATTCCTTTTTCACTGTTTTCAACTTTTCTTTTTCATTTCAGTAGCCAATTATTATTAATGCATCTTGACTGCATATTCGGTCAACTTCAGACTGTAAGATTTGGTAAGAATTTTTAATTTCTTCCTCTTTGGCTGTAGATATAGGAGCATAAATTTGAATAGTCATATTAACAGGTCTTATGTATCTGGATAATATCCTATCACTCACAACATTGTATTTCAGGACAGAGCTTAAAATTGACTTTTTTATGATGAATGCAACACCATTCTTCTTCTGTTTTTCATTCCCAGCATAGTACACCATATAGATTATCTGATTCAAAGTGGCCAATGATAGTCCATCTCATCTCACTAATGCCTAGTATGTGATGCTCATTCATTACACCCCTTTTTTTCCATGATAAACATTGTACTAATTGCTCTAGCACTTGTCTGTCAGTTTGCTGTACTAAAATAACTTGTAGGTTGCTGTGATACTGAAAGCTTTGCCACCGGTATGTCAAATTCCACAAGAGATACCAATGGTGGACAGGTTTTAGTAGAGCTCACAAATTAACACAGGCTAAGAAGCAGAATTGGCCACCTACTTCTTAAATAACAGGCCTCTGAAAACCTTATGAACAGTACAAGAAGGCAGATAATTATGGTAGTAGTGGTAGAGCCCAGATCGGAAGTCAGTCCAAATGAGGAAAAATAACGGCTAGCATCTTTCAATAATCAGAATATGAAATATATGTAGCTTGAATGTTGAAGATTAGAACTTGTGAAAAATGAAAGGGAACATAAGGATTTTAAGCATGGTCAAATCTCTTTTTAAAAAATCAAATCAGTAACAAACAAAAAATAATTCATTTTCAATCTCATGGTTCTATTTATTATATTTTGTTTCTCTCTTGATATTCTCAGTCAAGAAATATCTATGTTACAGTTTCCCATATATGAAAAACAATTTACATCCCTACCATCTGACATTTCCATCACTAATGTTGCACATCTCACCACTACACAATTCTCTGAAAATGTTCTCACTAGTATTCACATAATGCCCAGGTAATAAATATTATTGTTGTTGTTATTGTTGTGTGCCGTTGAGTCATTTGCGACTCATAGCGACCCTCTGTACAACAGCCCTAAACCCTGCTCTATCCTGTACCAATCGCATTGCCTCTGACACCCCATCCCGATTACCCCAGTCATTGAATCAATCCACCTCATAGAGGGTCTTCCCCTCCTTTGCTGTCCCTCTACTCTACCCAGCATGATGTCCTTCTCCAAAGATCTGTCTCTCCTTGCAACATGTCCAAAGTATGTCAGACGAAGCCCCCAAATCCTTGCCTCCAAGGAGTAGCCTGGTTTAACCCTGTCTGCATGAATCTGTTTGTTTTCTTGGCAGTCCATGTTATATTCAATACTCTTCTCCAGCACCATAGCTCAAAGGTGTCAATTCTCCTTCTGTCCTACCTTGTCATTGTCCAGCTCTCTGATGCATAACAAGTGATTGCAAAGACCATGGCCTGTATCAGGCGCACCTTAGTCTCCAGAGAGACACCGTTGCTCCTGAGTACTTTAGAGAGGTCCCTAACAGCAGACTTTCCCATCGCGATACGCTTTTGATTTCCTGACTGCTGGTGCCAAGAGTGTTGACCGTGGAGACAAGCAAACTGAAGCTGTGAACAATCTCAATCTCTTCCCGATCCATCCTGATGCTACCAATTGGTCCAGTGGTGAGAATCTTTGTCTTCTTGACATTGAGCCTCAGTCCATACTCAAGGCTGCAGTCCTTGACCCTCTGCAGTAAGTGCATGAGGTCCGCCTCAGTTTCAGCGAGCAAGATTGTGTCATCTGCATAACGCAGATTGTTGATAGATCTTCCACCAGTCCTAACACCACACGTCTCCTCATAGAGCCCAGCCTCTCGGATAATCTGCTCTGCATAAAGGTTGAAAAGGTATGAAGATAGGACACATCACTGGCGCACACCCTTCCCAATTTTGAACCATTCAGTGTTGCCCTGCTCTGTTCTGACGACTATCTCTTGGTCCAAATATAGGTTTCGCATTAGCACGATTAAATGTTCTGGGATTCACATTCTTCTCAGAGTTAGCCACAGTTGTTATGATCCACGCAATCAAATGCCTTTGCATAGTCAATGAAACACAGATAGACATTCTTCTGGTATTCTCTGCTTTCAGCTAAGATCCATCTAACATCGGCTACAATATCCCTAGTACCACAACCCCTTCTAAACCCAGGCTGGACTTCTGGCAGTTCTCTGCTGATGTTGTTTTTGGATAATTTTCAGTAGAATCTTTCTTGCATGTGAAATCAATGCTATTGTTCTGTAGTTTCCACACTCAGTTGGGTCATCCTTCTTTGGAATGGGAACAAATATAGATCTCTTCCAGTCAGTTGGCCAAGTGGTTGTTCTCCAGATTTCTTGGCACAGCTTGGTGAGCACATCCAGGGCAGCATCTGTTAGCTGAAATATGTCAATTGGTATACCATCTATTCCTGGGGCCTTATTTTTTGCTATTTCCTTCAAAGCAGCTTGAACTTCTGCCTTCATCACCACAGGCTCTTACTCAAATGTTATTTCATTAAATTCTTCTGTATCTGCCAATTCCTTTCTATACAATGACTCTGTATATTCCTTCCATCTTCTTTTGATACCTCCTGGATCATTTAACATTCTGCCTAAAGCATCCTTGATTGTAGCAACTCGAGGTTTGAATTTGTTCCTCAGTTCCTTGAGCTTAAGAAATGCTGAACAAGTTCGGCCCTTTTGATTTTCCTACTCTAGCTCCTCGCACATTTCATTGTAGTATTTTTGTTTGTCATTCCGTGCTGCCTTTTGGAATCTTCTGTTCAGCTCTTTAGTGTCTTGGATCCTTCCTTGCGCTTTGGCTTCTCTACATTCCAGTGCAATCTTCAGAGTTTCTTCTGACATCCATTTTGGTCTTTTCTTCCTCTTCTTTCTTTGTAATGACCGTTTGCACTCTTCCTGGATGATAAATTTAACATCTTTACTTGATCTTTCAAAAGAACATAAATAGTGACAACACACTTCCTCCTCTTCCCCTAGCTCATTACTAGTTTACTTAAGGTTCTCCCATGTGTCTTTGAGTGTGTGTGTGTGTGTGTGTGTAGTATAAACTTCATTTATTCTAACTATCTCTTAAATCTCAGTTTCTTTAAAGGTTTTTCTAGGTTGTTTTCTCTTCATGGGCTCTATCAGCCCCTCCTTTGACTTCAATTACTATCTAATGCTAATGAATCACACACTCGTATTTGTAAGCCTTACTAGATATACTGACTACCAGAAATAAGCTTTACTTCACACAACGATTAGGCATATAAATGTCTAATTGCACGATAAATCTCTCCACTTAGATGTCTCTAGGGAATCTTTAGAATGTCCTCAGAACTCGCTCACCCAAGCCTATAGCTAGCCTGTGCTTTCTCCATCTCAGCAGTGGCTCCAGGGGCCTCTGGTGACCCAGTAGTAAGGATATGCACTGCCACTCTGAAGGCATGAGGTTTGAAACCAAAGCTTCTCTTCAGAAGAAACATGGGAAATCTCCTCCCAGGTGATTTTTAGCCTCTGAAACCCCACTGGAGGGTCAACTATGGGCTGGTTCTATCTTGAAGGCACATAAAAACATCAGCAATGATGATACCAATATCTATCCGGCTGCCAGATCAGAAGACTCAGAATTCCTGAGTCCTCTGTTACCTTCATCCTCTTGTTTGAGGATTAAGTGACATACATGTTCAGTAAATACTGTTACTATTTTTGTCTTGGTCATTTTATCCTTCACCCTTCAACTTTTCAAAGCCTTAGACTAAGCTGATTTCATGGCTAGTGTAAAGAAGCTGTGCTCCATATACCCAAAAATTGGTCTGCCACTATACTTATCAGTGTTTGTAATCATCTTGTTTGTTTAAATCTTGCTCTTCCCCAGTACATGGTAAACTCCAGGGAGGCAGATGAATGTGTGCTTTCTTATCCCTCATTAAAACCCCAGAACCTAAATACCTAAAGAATATTTGACAAATGAATGACTGGGAAATTAATGAGTGGGTCATCAGTGAAATGTGAAAGTAGGAAATACTAATTACTTGTTAAGAAAATTACAGTATAACTTCATGCACCAAATACAAGCCAAGTTTAGGGCCACTTATATTCTTTTATTCTCCAATATTTTTATTCTAGAAAATATTTTTCTTCTAGAAAAACATAGATTACTATCCTTTGTCCGATGAGAAGGATTTGCCTTTACCAAAAATGAATACTTAAAGTCAGGAAAGAAGGTTAGTTACCTTTGCCATAATATCTGCATAAGCCATATATAAAAAATCTTCCTCCAGTTTGCTATGAAAAGCAAAGAGAAAAAAAATCACCAATTTTTAAGTAAAAATACTCTTACTGTTTAAACAATATTTGTTTATTTTAACCAAATATCCTTTTAAAACTAAGACAACATAAAACTTTAAAAATACTATTTATGTAAAAATATTCTCAAATCAAAACTAAAAGACGTCAGGTGTGCCAAAGTCTATACCACCTTACCTCAGAGATGAGAGCTCCAAAACTCACAAAATAGGTGCTCTAGTGGTTTTACATAAACACATAACACTCAATTTTTCAAACCACAACATTTGATTCAAGAAAATTTAAAAGAGCTAGTGGCTTTGATAGGAGAAGTAGCACTTGATAATTGATGGAAAGACTCCTCAAATTATCCTGGTGCTATGCAGTTAATACAAAGAAGGTCAGTAATGATGATCCTTCAAAGTTAAGGCTAAAATATGCTTATTACCTTTTTCTTAAGAAACATGGAAATGATTACTAGTTTAAGAATGGTTTCCACCAATCAACCTCTAAGACTTGTGAAGTTATTTTAGCAATTGTAAAGTTCAGTCATCAGAAAAAAATCACTTATGAGAAATACCTCATTACCTGACAATGCCAGACAGAGAGAGAGCTGCTCTATGCTTAGGGATGAGATGGTTTTGTTAGTTAGGAAATAACAAGAGAGAGAGAGACATAGTGAGAGAGTGGATGGAACACATTAGCTAAGAGGGGGAATTGTACATTTTCATAGCATGCAAGAGGTCAAATGAACTTGTCCAGGCTTCTGAGGAGACTCATGTGGATAGAGGCTGCCAATTAAATTATGTCCCAGGTTTTGCAGAGAGCAGGCAAGGCCTGGGGCAATGCAGGCTTTCTTTCACGCAGCACAGAGGTGAATGAAGGCTTTATAATCTCTGAAATGCTCATCTACAGAGCTAATCTATGGAGTGCCCCCTGAAATGAGAAGAGGCTCAGATCATTTTGAGAATCAGGCATAAGAGTGTATTTCTTATTTAATTGCACAGAGGCTTGCCCTTTGTGACTTTGGTGAGTTCCCATTACTCATCTTACAAGAACAAAAGAAAATGAAGAATACCCTTAAATGCGCTCCCAAAGAAAATGCCAAGCTGAGATGATGGCCCATTAGGCCCTAGAGGTTTCCTAACTTCATCCCATAATGAAGACACAATCTATTGAGGAAATTTAGGGTCATCATAAATCTCCACATTACTTGGGGAATTGGAATAGCTTCGGGCTCTCTTATTTTTAAAGCTGTTTATGATAAAGGAGGAAAAAATTATTATATAAAGAGAATCAGGATGAACTAAATCAGCCAAACACTGAGTTGTTAAGAAAAATTAGAACATACAGACCAGGATTTGCCAAGAGAGAGCAAGGTGCCCTAGTATACATCAAATAAGTCATTCTTTGAACAGCACAGACGTCTAATAAGAACAAGATGATACTGAAATATGAATACATGGTACACAAAAGACTCTGACAGGGACTTTATTTGTGTCTTTCAGAAGATTTTCCCCACCATACCATTTCTCTGTCAAAGCTGTTCGGCTGAACAGGAGAATAAGTTGATGAAGGGGATCAACTCTCTTGGTGTCTTCATCTTCTTCTGGAGGGTCTGTTCCAGGTTTCTAAGAGAAAAGGCAAAGATTCTATAATTTCACATTTAAATGAAACATCTACTTAAATGTGGGAGTTCTGGTGGTCTAGTGGAAGAAGCTGTGATGCAATTCTGAAGACCACCAGCTACTCCATGGGAGAAGGACGGGCAATCTCCTCCCATGCGATCGACTGCCTCTGAAAATCTGTTGGCTTGATGGTACACAACAAAAACAACTCAAAAGCAAGTTAATACAATGCTTAGGAACAAAGAATAATCCTTCTCTTTGTGCTGTGATATGTATGTGCATGAGTGTCTGTGTTATATGCATATATATTATATAACCAAGGTAAAACTATGTCATTTGAAGCAGAGGTATTCACTACTTACCCAAAGAATGGGTTAGGCAAGGAAAATTTGTGTTTATTTTAAAATTCTGAGTGCTATTATTATCAAGCCAAACCTAACTAGATAAAAGTGGTTTTGCTAAACAGGTTTTAGCTTTAATGAAGTCAATGTTTAAAGATTTGCAATAAAATGCTGTCACTTCAAGTATAAAAATTTAGTTACCACAGAAGAGCAAAGTGCTTTTGAAAGGAAACCTTTGCACGATTCAGTAAAAAATGATAGTTAACAGGTGTTAAATGGGTTAATATTTAAGTTGCATAAATAGTATTTTTTCAGTTCCTTTTCATTGACTATAGAATTAATCTTGATTTTTTTTTGTTTTGGTGGTTGATTTAATCAATTATATTTCCACTATAAGCCTTCATTTATTTACACTGATATTTCTCTCTGCAAGAATGATTTATTTTCCAGTGATAGTTTCTTCTATATGATTCCTTTCCTGGTTTTAGGCTTATGTAGGGGTCCTGGGCAAATTTCCACTTGTTGTTGTTGTTGTTGTTATGTGCCCTAGAGTCGTTTGCGATTCATAGCGACCCTATGTACAACAGCCCTAAACCCTGCTCTATCCTGTGCCAATCTCATTGCCTCTGACACACCCATCCCAATTACCCCAGTTGCTGAATCAATCCACCTCATAGAGGGTCTTCCCCTCCTGCACTGTCCCTCCACTCTGCCCAGCATGATGTCCCTCTCCAAAGACCTGTCTCTCCTTACAACATGTCCAAAGTATGTCAGGCGAAGCCCCAGAATCCTTGCCTCCAAGGAGTAGCCTGGTTTAACCCTCTCTAGGATGAATCTATTTCTTTTCTTGGCAGTCACTAAACGTCCAAATATTTCACTGGGTTTTATTTTAAAGAAAAATCATTTATTTGAAAAATATGAACGCATTTCATTATTAGGTTTTTAAAAAATTGTATTAATTTGTCCACTATATTCCCTATTTGTGACTTAAAAACTTTCATATTCATCCACAAAGAGGAATGATAAACCTTATAAATATCATGCTTAGTGGAATAAGTTTGTAACTCTTTATTCTACCAAAGGGAATATTATGTGACTCCACTTGTCTGAAATATCTAGAATGAAAAAATGTTGAGAGACAAGTGTTGAGTGTTCATTTGTGGCTGTTGGGGATAGGTCTGAGAAAGGAGAGGAAGACTCATTGCTTAATAGATACTAAGTTTCTGCTACAAAGGATGAAAATAATCAGGAAGACAATAAGAATATTGTCCCTAAACAGTGCCTGTGAAGACAAATGAAATGGCAAATGCTTTGCTACATGTATTTACCATGAATACCAAAACTTTTTAAAAACTAACTGGTTTTTAAGCTGGGACTCATGAAACTCATGAATTAATTTACAAAAATGTGTGTGGGACTCAAGAGAACAAACACCATATGGTTTTATTTATAGGCATTATCTACGGGTGGGGGTTGGAGAGTATGGAGTGGCAGTGGATAATTATTGTTCACAAGATTACTGGGTTTCTGTTTTAAAAACTCAGCTCCAACTTATTGCTGTGAAGTAGCAACTGATCGACAGTTGCCCCTCTAGAGGGTTTCCGAGGCTGTAAATGACATGGAAAGAGATTGCCTGTCTTTGTCCCATGAACCTCAGGTGGATTTGAATTTCTGGAGATGGGTGGCTTTTGGACTAGCAGCTTAACTCCTTACAGATTCTACTTCCAGAGCTCCCTAAAATAAGTTATTATGGAAATGGACCATGGTAATGATTGAATAGGTTTATGATTATAATTAGTGTTGCTGAGCTCTAGACTTAAGATGTAGAAATACCAAACTTCTTATGATACATATTTCATTTTAATATAAACTATTTATGTATTTTTCTGAGAAGATGGCCCAAAGCCTTCTTCAGATTTTCCAATGAGTTTGATGGCTTGGGAAAGGGAGGGGTGAGCATCCCCACATGTAGGGCTCTGTATGGCAGTGCAACTCAATGCTAGACCAGCTTTTTGTGTGCTGTGGGCTGTTTTTCATCACTGCATGCTGTTACTCCATCTTCTTTGCCCTGGGGTATTTGAAAAAAGAATAATTTTTCATTGATAATTCATTACATTAATCTTGAGCTAATTTTTCTCTAAAAACTCATTACCCTGAATTCAGATATTGATTGATAGCTGACCCTGTAGCAGGTTTTCAGAGGCTGGAAGTCACATGAGAGGAGACTGCCCACCTTTCTCCCTCAAAGCAGCTGATGGATTCGAACTCCATGCCTTTGGATTGGCAGCCCAATTATCTACCTACTAGGCTACCACACCTCAATTTCTTTTTAGCCTGTCATAATTATATCCTGGGTTTGGGTTCTTTAAAGCTGCTTTGATAAGGAGTTTAAGAGAATAATTTCATCAGAGGATGCATTTGTCATCTTAAGTACTGTATCGATGACTGTTGAGATATTTTGAAGCAAAGGGTTTTCTCCTAAGGATTGAATATAATCATAATTGAGGTAAAAAGTTCCCTAAGACCAATATAGTAGAATTATATTTTTCTTCACATACAGAAGAACTACTCTTACCAACTCCATCCCACAAAACCCAATCTTTCATTTTACAATTCCATTAATAACATACTGCTAAGTCTTCTATCAGTTTATCTTCAAAGTAATGCTCTTCTGTTTCAATCCAGGACTTTTCATACCCCTGAAGAAAGAGATTGACAGCCCGGTGCCTACAAAACAAACATAATGTCAAAGGGTTTTGCTTTTAAATTGAAAAGGTATTAATTGGTGCTTATCACTTTATTAACTGCTCTGTGAATTGTCTATTCTCAGCCAGGGAGGCATCACAGTGCAGGAACTGAAGGGTTTAAGTTCCTGGTTCAGCCATTTCTAAGCTTTGATACATTGAGCATGTTATTTAACCCATCCCATTTTTATTTTTCTCAGTCATAAAATGAGGATGACCTCAATTAGATTTCAAGTGTGTGACTTTTTAAACAAGATAAAGCATGAAAGTAGATCAGATCAGTGCTCCTGAATGGTAGCAATCTTGGCATAAGTTGCTTTGATAAATAATAAAACAACAGTTCCTATTTAGGTATGATTCAAGTTAACATTAGATGTGGATCTTGAAGATGTCAAAACAAGATGTACTAACTGAACTAAATGGGAATATGTTGTTGTTTTAGGTGCTGTCAACTCAATTACAATTCATAGCAACCTACGAACAACAGATCTGAACGCTAATTCTTCCTGTGCCATCCTCACCATCTCCTTCATGCTCAAGCCAATTATAGTAGTAACTTTGTCAATCAGTCTTGTAGAGGGTTTCCTTCTCTTTCTCTGACCATCTACATTGCCCTGTATGACGTATTTTTCAAAGGACTCACTCTGCCTGACAACAGGCTTATTAGGGATAACATTTGGCTTGGGATGAAGATATCTCCAAAAATGAGGAAGAAGGAACAGGTGAATGAAGCAGAGTAGGATGAGTCAGACACCACCCAGAAAGAGGAAGGCAAGGAATTAGCCTATTACTGGTCAGGAAAGATCATCAGGCCAAAGCTAAAGATGTTATACCAGAGGAAAAAGCTGACAAGATGATAAAGCTTGTATCCAAGTTTCTTCTTCAAGGTAGTGTGTCTAGAAAACAGTCAAAGTGCCCCAAAATGGACCTTTTCCTCATTATTATACTAACAGAAAAGTCCCATGAGCACCATGAAAATTTCAAATCACCATGGAGATTGATTGTCATGCTGGTACCCAGAAGAACATAGTAGGTCAAAACATTCAGTACCCCATATCCTCGACCTATCTCTCCCAAGAGAGAGATGAATATTTAATACCAACCAATGCATGCATATCACTCCCGTTGTTTACATACATTTACTCAAATCCTAGAAATACCAAGACCCTAAAATTCTCCACTCACAGAGGGTGACCAGTTTGTCTCTGGAATATATAATTGTTGTTGTTGTTGTTTGTTGTTATGTGCCGTCGAGTCGCCTGCGACTCATAGCGACCCTATGTACAACAGCCCTAAA
>NW_006399916.1:2673203-2678288 GCF_000299155.1 Elephantulus edwardii
ACAAGGAGATGAAATCTGTGAAGTGGGGGAACGACAGCCTTTTTAACAAATGGTGTTGGCAAAATTGGAAAAATATCTGCAAAAGACTCAAGCAAGTATGCTTATTAAATTCTCTAGCTTTTTATTCAACTCCCTGACTTCATGCTTCTTAGGAAGCTCTCTGCTATGACATTCCCTCTCTCCTTCGCTCTCCTCATCCCAGATCCCCTCCTGGCTCTTCTGTAAGTTAGAAAAGGGAGAGCAGGGAATCCCCTTGATCTTCTAGCTTCTTTTCCTCTCACTTTCCCCCATTTCTTCTTGGCTCAACATGCCCAAATTATGTGAGATGACTTTTCATAATCTTTACCTCTAAGTGATAGAGTAGTAACAATACGTTCAGGACTATTCAAACACGTGGGATAGCTCTGAAAACTGACACCCTAGGTTTTCAACCAGTAAAACTGGTTGAACCCTCTAACTAATCTTTATTTTGTCTTCAAACCCCTTTTTCACTTCTCTATAGTCATGCCAGTCTCACTGACACACCTAGTACCATTGCCCCATTTAGTGTATCAATTCATCTCATCCAGGGTCTTCCTTTCTGTGATGTCTCTCCATCCTTCCAAGTGTGATATCCTTCTCCAGGGTCTGGTGAGATGGTGCTTCAAAGTCCTTGCCTCCAAGGACAAGCTTTGTTTCACTCTCTCCAGAACAGAGCTGTCAGTTCTCTTGGCAGTCCATAGTATGTTCAATATACTCTTTTCCAGCACCACAACTCAAAGGCTTCAATTCTTCTTCTATCTTCCTTAGTCATTGTTCAACTCTCATATGCAAAGCAAGTAGTTGCAAAGACCATAAGAATTGCTCTTTGGCACTCTGAAGAAGTCCCTAGGGGACAGTGAGCAGATTTACCCAATGCAATTTGTCTTTCCATTTCCTGGCTGCTGATGCTGATGCCAAGAGTGAATGTGGAACCAAGCAAGCTGAAATTGTTAACAATCTCAATCTCTTTGCCATCTACTATGGTCCTATCAATTGTTCTAAGTGGTAAGAATCTTTGCTTTTTTGATGTTGAGTTTCAATCCATATTGAATGATGCAGTCTTCGACTCTCTAAAGCAAATGCTTCAGGTCCTCCCCAGTTTTGGCAAGTTAGGTTTTGTCATTTACATAACACAAGTTATTGATGAATCTTCCTCCAATTTCGATGCCACATTCTTCTTCATAAAGTCCAGCCTCCCAAATTATTTTTTCTTCAAATAGTTTGAAAAGGTATAGGTGTATGATGCATCCCTAAACATCCTTCCTAATTTTGAACCATACAGTATTTCCTTACTCTGCTCTAAGGACTGACTCCTGGTCCAAATATAGGCTTCAAGTGAGCATAATCAAGTGTTCTCAAGGTTAGCCACAATTTGTTGTGATCCATGCAGCCTTTGTGTAGTCAATGAAACACAGATAGACACTCCTCTGATACTCTGCTTATTCCATGTGAAAAAGATAAATAGAAAAACTAGTAACATTCCTTTGTGATTCCTGGTATTTTCTCATTTATATCCGTATCCCCTGTTTGTTAAAAATCTTACAGTACAGAAGATGGAAGACATCATGAAAATATCTTCTAACTGAACAAGTCACTATGAAGCTTCATCTCCAGACCCCCAGTAAAGTATTAAAATGGGCTCCCCTTGCCCCCTTCATTTCAATTCCCCTATTCAGCACAAAGCAGCCAGAGAATCTTTGTCCCAGTTAAAGAAACAATTTATTTTTGTAATAAAAGCCTACTCCCAAAGAGTCAATCTAAAACAGTTTGCCCAGGATCATAGCAACTTATTTCAGCTAAAACAGATCTTATAGATTAAGAGAGATATAAAATGGGGAGAGAGGGTTGTGTGATGTCATTAAATTCAGGATTACTTAAAACACATGGGATAGCTTTACAAACTGACATTCTGGGTTTCCAGCCTGCAAAGCTGATAGACCCCACTAATTAACATTTGTTTTGTCCTCAGATCTTGTTTCAATTTCTAAATAATCATGCAGATTATTTTAAGCTGTCTACCAGGAAGGGAAATGGGTCTTTCCTTAATTAGCATTTGTCTTTTAAAACTGCTTTTCTCTCAGCCATATGTTGTTGCTGTTGTTGTTGTTATGTGCGGATCACGAGTTGCCTGTGACTCATAGGGACCCTATGTACAGCCATATGTAAACAACCTTAAACTGTCTATTTACTAGAAACCGCATGTAAACTACTCCTAGCAATGTAAGAATCCTGTAACTTTGAACTGGAGATAGTAATATATTAAGTAGAAGTATACTGAATTCAAGTTCACAAAGCAATAACCATCTTTAGATGGGGAGGCATTCTTTAAAGAATTCAGTCTGCTCTCCCAGATGTGCAATAAATAATAAGGTGCTTTGTGTATTGCAATCCATCTGTCTCACTGACAAGTGACTATGGAAAGAACTCATTGTGTTCAGTAACATAAGGAATAACCTGATTGCACTTCTTCTAAGCCAGATTTCTTGGTTCTTTTGGTCATCCATGGGGTAATCAATACTTATCAACAATACTAAAATTCAATGGTCAAGTCTTCTTTAGTCTTTCTTATCCATTGTCTAACTTTCAGATGCAATGAAGTGTGGCTTGCATCAGCACATCTTAATCTTTAAACTGGCAACTTTGCTCCTTAGTACTTTGGAAGGATCCTTGATAGCAGATGTTTCCAATGCAGCACGTCTTTTGATGTCTTGACTGCTGCTGTCGTGGATGTTGATTGTGCACTTAAGGAAAACGAAGTAAATAATTTTAAAGGAGTCAATGATTTCTCATGGGAATATGGCCACTGATTAAGTGGCAGGATACTGTTGATAAGTGATCTATGAAACAAGGTCAGTGAGTACTAGAAGAATTAGAGACAACCACCATGAGCCTGATTGAGTGATCATCACCAAGGAACTCTAGTAAGGTCAATGCTGGATTCCACTGGAAAGAGCTCTGGCCTCTGAGTTCTCATCCCACAGCCTCTATAATGAAAAGAAACTAAACGATTTGACCTTCATGACTGAAAGGCAACCTGTGAGTTGGGCAACATTCCACATTGTTCACACTTTCTGAGAGACATTCCAATCTGCCTGGTGTAAGGCAACTATGGCTAATCAAAAAAAGAGCACAACTACCAACCACATCTTGATTGACTAAGCAGCTCCATATTTGGGAACTAACAAAGGGCACCCAATCAACAACCTCCATGAAGAACTGACCACTGGGCTGACCACCCTACGAATAAATCTGGCTTATAATGTCTTTTTTTTTTTTGCAACTTTGCTGCCTGACCATGCCTCTCTTAGGCCTCAGGCAGTAAATCTGCCCGACGACAGCCACTCATAAACTCTTTTGTTTCACTTCACCCAGTTCTTTGTGCCTTTTTTACCTTACAATCACCTCAGTAATCCCTAAGGTAGAGCACTGTTTGAAAGTGACAGGCAGGGGGGGATCTTTTTGTTTGAGGATTTTCTGTTTTTCCTTACTCCCTGTCTTCATTCATCCATTTGCTGAATTACTTTAGTAGAGTAGGTGGCATTTTCGATGCTGAGGACATAAAATTGAACAAAATTCTAAAAGATCTCAGTGTCTGAACGAGGAGGGTAAAGGGCTCAATATAAAAGCAAAATGCTTGGTGAGCTCTGGTGGCCTAGTGGCAGGAAACTGCACTGTAATCCCAGAGGTGCATGGTTCAAATCCACCAGATGCTCTGCTGAAGAAGGAGGAACAATCGCCTCCTGTACCAGTCAGATCCAATTTGACGGTACACACATAAAATAAAATAAATTAAAAAAAAAAAACTAACCAAAACTGGAACTCTTATTCACTGTTGGTGGGAATGTAAGATGGTGCAACCATTGTGGAAGGCGGTGTGGCGCTTTCTCAAAAAATTGCAAATAGAGATACCATTTGACCCAGCAATCCCATTACTGGGAATATACCCCAGAGAGACCATGTCTGCCATCCAAGCAGATATATGCGCACCCATGTTTACTGCAGCTTTGTTTACGATGGCAAAGAGTTGGAAGCAGCCTAAGGGCCCATCAACAAACGAATGGATAGAGAAGCTGTGGTATATCCACATAATGGAATACTACGCAGCATTGAAAAACAAGGAACGCATGCAATATTATTCAAAATGGGTGACCCTGGAGGACATTATGCTGAGTGAAATATCTCAGTCACATAGGGACAAATACTGCATGGTGTCACTGTTGTAGAATGGGTCTGACATCAGGGTGGGGGTATGACAGAAAAAACTGGATAAATTATGTTTATTGTATTGAAACAGATGAGGGAAAGAACAGATTAGAAGTGATATATGATTGAGTATTATGGTTAGCACAGGAATCCAGAATTAAGGTTGCATATAGAAGTGTACTCGGGGTGGGGGGTGGGGAGAAGGGATGTGGGAATTATATACTAATGAAGGAATTTTTTTCTTTTTTTTTCTCTCTTCAGAGGGGGAAGCGAGCTGGTGGGGAGGGGTGGGCAGGGAGAAAATTGTGGCAATGAATGAATGGAAATCCAAAACCTCTGTAAAAAAAATAATAAATAAATAAAAAATTTAAAAAAAATAAGCAAAGTGCTACCATGTAGACACATGTTTTGAGAACAAAAAGGTTGAAGTGTTCAAGTTGAAAGGATGTAGCTCCCTAATGGCTGTGGCTGAACTGAGTCCTGTGTAGCTTTGGGAATGATACACTCAGATGGTCTTTGAACTGTGGGGTTGGAGAAGCATATTGAATATACTGTGGACTGCTGAAAGAACAAACAAATATGTCATGGAAGAAGCAAAGCCAGAGCATTCCTTAGAGGAAAGAATGGTGAGATATCCTTGGATATGTCATCAGAAGGACATCATGTCCCTGGAAAAGGACATCATGCTTGGGAAGATGGAAGGTCAGGGAAGGGGAGCAAGTACCTCAATGTAATGGACTAAGATAATAACAGGCAGGAATATTGTGTGAATGGTACAGGATCCCAAAGAATCTTGTTCTGTTGTACATGGGGTCACCATGAGTCAGAGCTGATTCAATAGCACCTACCAACAGCAACAAA
>NW_006399916.1:2679093-2711417 GCF_000299155.1 Elephantulus edwardii
GTGCCATACCACCTTCCACAGTGGTTGCACTGTTTTACACTCCCACCAACAGTGAATAAGGGTTCCAGTTTCTCCACAACCTCGCCAGCATTTGTTGATTGCTGTTCTGTTAAATTTTGCTGTTCTGACTGGGGTGAGATGAGATATCTCATAGTTGTTTTTATTTGCATCTCTTTTAGAGCTAGGGATTTTGAACATTTCTTTATGTGCTTGTTGCCCATCTGAATGTCTTCTTTGGTGAAGTGTCTGTTAATATCCTCTGCCCATTTTCAACTGGATTATTTACCTTTATCTTGTTGTGGTGGACTCTTAGACTTTTTAAAGCCTCCTAGACTTCGATAAGATGTGTCAAATTTATCTGCATTATCCTTCTAAGTCAATTGAATACAACATTTTCACCTGAAGGACATAATTGCCCCCTCCTCACCCAGAAAATACGAAGATCTAGAAATGATTGCATGAAGCACAGTTCTAACCCATCTGTGCACATGGACCAATTAAATAATCCAAACAGCTCTTCAAGGTAGCACCTACGACTTCATTGTTGAGAAAATGCCAGAAATCCAACAACATTTTCAACTGGATAATTCTGCTATTAAGGACCTTTACAAAGTGCCACAGAGCAAAGATGGCAATTTAAAAACTAGTATGTCATGGCATTTTTTACTGCCTCATATGCCTCTGAAAGTTGGACAATGAATAAGGAAGACCAAAGAACAGATTCCTTTGAATTGTATATTGGTAAAGAATATTGAATATTCCATGGACTGCCAAAATAACACATACATCTCTGTTGGAAGAGTGCAACCTGAGTGCTCCTTAGAGACAAGGATGTTGAGACTTCATCTCATGTATTACTGGCATTTGTCAGGAGGTGCCAATCCTGGAAAACAGACATCATACTGGGAAATGTAAAAGACTAGTAAAGGAGATGTTGTTACATGCCATCAGGTCCGCTATGACTCACAGTGACCCTGTGAATGCTGGAACCTGGAAGACCTTACATGATGGTCTGTAATTACACAGTAATTAACTACATTAATGGCCACCAGCATAGCAATGATTGTGAAAACAGTCTTACCCTGCTCTCCAGCGTTACTGTGCATAGGTGTCTGCCAAACAACACCTAACAACAACAGCACTGTAAACGTGAAGAGGCCTTCTTACCGTGGCAGATTGTACAGGGGCGCCATTCGGAAGCAGGCCACCACTGCCCTTTTCCTCTGCTTTGAGAGTAGTTTGTGCCATACGGCCTTTTTAGATCGCTGTGGATGCTCCACCTGAGGAAGAAGGACATGCACAAACAAGCAGACATATAAATACATAATCACACACCAAACCAGCTTCAAATATACTCTTCCACTAAAGCTCTTCTGCATTTGGAATTCCAACTCCAAAGCACCCTAGGAGTTCTCATGGAAAAATTCACACCATTAGGATAGATGAAGGCTAAATATGTGGTAGTCTCAAATGCTGTATCATTTCTTTACTAAAGAAACTCTATTTTCCAAGTAGTGATGGGGTGGCATTAGTAAGTTGAGAATTCTCTAAATATATTGTCAGTTATAAAACTATAGTTATACAGTTTTAAAACTGATGTCAGTTTTCTCCAGCCTGCACAGCTAGCTACTTTGCCTTATAATTCTTTTTTCCATTTCTTTAGTTATGTAAAGTAGTTTAAGCTGTCTGTTTACTAGGAGAGGAAATGCATCTTTCCTAGATTAGCATTTACTTTTTGAAACCATTTTTTCCCCCAGGCATATATAAATTGTATCTTAAACTGCCTGTTTACCAGGAAGGGAAATACACCTTTCCTGGATTAGCATTTACCTTTTCAAACCTCTTTTTTCTCAGTCATATGTTAACTATTTTATAAAGCTCCCTGTTTATTAGTAACTGTATATGAACTGTTCTTTTCCAAAGTAGAAATTCTGTAACTTTAACTAACAAAAAAACCACTCCCAGATAAGGAGGCAGTTTTTTGAAAGGAACCTCACTGTCCTCCCAGATCTGTAATAAGATGCTTATAAATATTGCAATTCACTTGTCTTATTGGCAATTGACTATGGAAAGAATCCCTTGCGTTCAATAACAGTAGTGGGTGCATTAGAAGCTATGTCATCTTTAAAATCAATGAAAATGAAACAATGATATGTAAGTTCTTTATCTTCTAGATTATAGCTCTGCCTGTATTAAAAAAATATTACATTTGTGTATACTCATACATTTTAACTATGTAAATAAATTTTATCATTTGAGTTATAGTACCAAATATGAATAGAGAACAGAAAATGTTCTAATGATAACCTTACTATTCCTTCATAAGCAGAATGAATGGAAGATGACAAAGCTTCATAAACATTTGTTAGGAGTGCTAGAAAAATTTAATTTTGCAGAAATGTTAAAATATTTATATTATTTTGTTAGACTAAATGAGACTTCAGAAATTGCAAACAAGTTCTATTTATTACCTAATGGTGTTCAGAAGTACAAGAGGAAAAAATAGATTAATATTAGGAGAGAAGAAAATTCTAACATGATTTTAAAATTAATTAGTAATTTCTAGACAAACAATGTACTTCCCAGATGATAATATCTCTGGCCCATACATGTTGATCTCTAGAAGAAAGAAAAATAGTTATATTAAATGAAACATCATACACATACAAGGCAAATAAAGGATAGGAAATGGCAAACACACGGTGGAAGTGGGAAAATTCTGTTTTACTGTAGAGACTGTAATTAATGTCATGAAAAGAAAATAACATATATGCATACATTATTAAGTGGAAAACTAATAGCCCCTGTATACGTTCACAAAACCATAATCTATAATACTATAAAATTTAAAAACCCACAAAAATAAATTTATAATCTTTTGTGATATTAAAACAACACAACAGCAAAGCTCTGGTGTTCCTGCCTGCCTTTGTATTATGTTTTCTGATATTAACTGAAAATTGAGCCATTGCTGGTTCAAATCCACCAGCAGCTTCTTGGTCTTCGTAAAGGGTGATAGCTTCCATGGAAAACCTGTGGAGGTTCACTGTAATTGAGTTGGAATTGAGCTAATGATAGTGGACTGGAGTCAAAATATGAAGGAAATATTATGAGTTTTTGGATGACAGTAGCTTAAAGTTACTAATTGTTACCAATTGGTTTATTTGGTCTCTATTGTCACTGTGTGTGACCAAATAAATTTCATCTCAAAGTGAATCTATGTGACAAAACACATGGCCCTTTACAAAACACACGATCAAGTCCCTTTACAGAACACACGATCAAGACCATTCTCCAGAGGAACCATGGTGGGTTCAAATTACCAGCTTGCAGGTTATCAGCTAAGCAAAAAAAACACAAACAAATCATTCCTGGGACACTCATCTCCACCTCTCAGAGGATTGACTGTCCACCCCACTTTTCTTCCTCATGCATGTGTTCAGAAAAAAACACACAGCAGGGGAAAATGACACTGCAGGTGAAAATAGTTCAAGGATAGTGTTGTTCAATTAAGCTCAAGGCATTTCAACTTTCATTTTCATTCTGACAATCCATACTGTAAATGGTAGCTTTTTAATGAACATAAAGCACTGTGATTAAAATGGAGGATAGTCATGATACATATTGATTGCTGAGGCATTGATGCAATAATAAGAGTTTAGAAAAGTCTCTGCCATCATGAAGTTTATCACTTGTCAGAGAATTTTATTATTCGATGATAAATAGTACTTAACTAAAAAAAAAACTATCTAGATACTAAATCTGTGATTCAAAGGTTAATCAGATACTTGCACCAAAAACTTTTCTTGGAATTGTCTGAATATGTCCATGTGTGGATCTGTTATATAGGCTGGAGTTTTAGCTTCCCCACTCCGCAATATGCATAGTATAAAATACATCTGTTATATAGGTTGGAGTTTTAGTTTCCCCTCTCCCCAATAAATTAACAGATGCATAGTATAAAATACATTTCTGAAGGTAGTTTATAATTGAGATAAATAAAATTAGTAAGTATTTTTGTTTTGTACCTACAGTTTGGGCACTGAACTTATCATTAATTACTTACTGGCATCAAGTTGGAACCAGCCTGTAGTTGGCCCTTCAGTGGGATTTCAGAGATTGTACATCTCATAACAGGAGACTACCCACTTTCTCCAGTGGAGTTGATGGTGGATTCAAACTGTGTACCTTTGGGCTGGCACTGCAACTCCCTACCCTCTAGCCCACCAGGACCCACATTTTACTAAGTTAAAACTTTCTTTGAAAACTACTCTATGACTCAGTTACAAATGAATACGAATAGTAAAGAAGTGAATTGTGTATTAATATTTTTCTCTATTTTCCAGCATAATTTTCATAACTAATCATTTTTTTTCACTTGAAAATCTTCCTATTTAAATCAAACTCACCATATTTTAATACTTGAGTAATCAAGCTTCACTAAAATGAGATATTCAGACACTCTCTTTAAAAAAAAAATAAAAAAGTAACCCCAAAACGTAAAACTGAACCAAGAGTTGTCTCAAGTTGACGCTGAGGCATTGCAACACCATGTATGTCAGAGTGAAGCTCTGCTCTGTAGAAGCTGTCATCTACTCCCTCTAGAAGATCATCAGCCCTTTTTTTGAGGAACCTCTGTGTGCACACAAAGGCCCAGCTCTCCAGTTAGCAGCTACTCACTTTAACTAGGTATACCTCATAAAGACTCTTCCTATAACCCAGCTTCTATTTAACTTCCATGACTCACACGTTATTGTTGTTGTTATGTGCTGTCGAGTGGCTTATGACTCATAGTGACCCTATGCACTACAGTTCCTGAACCCAGCTCTATCCTGTGCCAAACATATTGTCTCTGACACACCTACACCCACTGCCCCAGTCACTGAATCAACCCATTTCAGTTTCAGTTTGCTTGCCTCCATTATCAACACTCTTGGTACCAGCAACCAGGTAATCAAAAGACGAATTGCACTGGAAAAGCCTGTGGTCAGAGACCTCCCCAAAGTACTGAAGAGCAACAATGTCAGTCCAAAGACTGAGGTACACCTAATCCAAGCAATAGTCTTTGCAATTACTTGCTATGCATCAGAAAGCTGGACAGTGACTAGGAATGACAGAAGGAGAATTGATGCCTTTGAGCTCTGGTGCTGGAGAAGAGTACTGAATATACCATAGACTGCTAGGAAAATAAGCAAGTTTGTCCTAGAGGGGGTGAAACCAGGCTGCTCCTTGGAGGCAAGCATTCTGAAGCTTCATCTGACATACTTTGGGTATTTTGCAAGGAGGGACCATGATTTACATAGATATTATGTAAATAAGTCTCCTAGATTAAATTTAGATCCTCAGTCACTATGTTCATTCATCTTGTTGAGGGTCCTCCTCTCTTTTTCTGACTTGACACCTTTCCTAGCATGATGTCATTTTCCAAAATCTGACCTCTCCTGACATGTCCAAAGCATTGTGAGAAGAAGTTTCACCATCCCTGCCTCAAAGGAGCATCCCAGTTGCACTTCCTCTGAGACAGAGGGGCCAAAGGGTGAGGATTCAATATTCAAAGACTTAACAGTTAGTAAAGGGAGTCTCATAACTTTACAAAAATTAAATCATCACCATGATGGAATATATTTGGTGAATATATATATTTAATAAAATTTCTATAGGTTTAGTTTAAGAACATTAAAATGTACCTAAGAGCCATTCAAGATAAATCTAGATATGTGCATAAAAATTAGAGAATTAAAACCTTCAGGTAGAGTACTGTTGCCATAACTGGTGCATCACTTTTAATTAACACTTGTGGCCTAGTGGTAAGAAACTCTACTACAATTCCAAACTCAAGTGGTTTGCATCCACCAGATGCTCCACGGGAGAAGGTTGGACCATTTCCTCAAGTGCAATTTACTGTCTCTGAAAACCTGTGAGAGGGTAAGCTATGGGTCAGTTCTGAGTTGACAATATACAACAGCAACAATCACAAATCTGAATACACAGACAATTCTAGAAATACAACTCCACAGCATTAAAGAAATCATTTAAGATGTTTTTACCTCAAGTGCTATTGTTTCATGAAGAATGACAAGTCTTTCTTTTTTCTACTAGTTTATTTACAAAACTGAAATACAAATTTGAACAAATTCTTTCAATTTTCCTCACACTTCCCCATCAAATTGTAAAACCAATGACTAATCCCTGCTTCCCCATGCACATCCTCAGCCCTCTGTTTCTAGTCTTTCCCAACCCTCCCAGATACTTATACTCATTCTACAATAATGGTTTTATACAATATTTATCCTTGTGGGACTGAGTTAGTTCACTCAGCATAATGCTCTCCAGTCCCTCCCCAAGTTAGATAATAATTTACAAAGTTATTTCTCCTGTGTGCTGCATAGTATTCCATTGTGTGAATGTACATAATTTCTCAATCCATTTGTTTGTGGTTGGACATTTGAGCTGTTTCCATGTTGTTGCAATGGCGAATAATGCTGCTATGAACATTGGTGTACAAATCTCAGTTTGTGCCTCAGTTCTCATATTCTCAGGGTATATTCCAAGTAGTAGAATAGCTGGGTCATACGGAATTTCTATGTTCAGCTTTTTGAGGAAGTGCCAAACTGCCTTCCAGAATGGTTGCAACATTTTACAATCCCACCAACAACATATAAGAGTTCCTTTCTCACCACATCCTCTCCAGTATCTATTACTTGCTGCCCTGTTAAACTTTGCCACTGTTACTGGAGTGAAATGGTACCTCATTGTGGTTTTGATTTGTATCTCTCTTATTGCTAGTGATTTGGAGCATTTCTTCATGTGTCTGTTTACCATTTGAGTATCTTCCTCTGTGAAAAGTCTTTCCATGTCTTTTGTCCATTTTGTAATTGGGTTACCAGTCTTTTTCTTGTGGAGGCGAAGCAGTATTCTGTAAACTTTTGTTATAAGATTCTTGTCTGAGATGGTATTACCAAATGTTTGTTGCCAGTCTGTAGGTTTTCTTTTCCCTCTGTTGGAAAAAGTTTTTGATGTACATAGAGATTTAATTTTTAGAAGGTCTTGTGCCACCACAAGAAAATAAAGGTAAACAAGCCAATCGAAAAATGGGCACAGGAACAGACACTGCACCAAAGAAGACATTCAGATGGCAAACACATGAAGAAATGTTCAAAATCCCTAGTGCTAAGAGAGATGCAAATCAAAACAGCTATGAGATTTCATCTCTCCCCAGTAAGAATTGCAAAATTTAACATAACAGCAAGCAACAAATACTGGTGAGGTTGTGGAGAAACTGGAACACTTATTCACTGTTGGTGGGAGTGTAAAATGGTGCAACCACTACGGAAGGCTATGGTGCTTTCTCAAAAAGTTGCAAATAGAAATGTCATTTGACCCAGCAATTACACTACTTGGAATATACCCCAAAGATATCATAACCACCACCCAAGCAAATATATGCACACCCATGTTTATTGCAGCTTTGTTCACAATAGCAAAGAGTTGGAAACAACCTAAGTGCCCATCAACAAATGGATAGAGAAGCTGTGGTATATTCACACAGTGGAATAATACCTTGCAATGAAAACAAAGAACACATGAAATATTATACAAAATTTGGGTGGCCCTGGAGGACAATTATGCTGAATGAAATACTTCATTCATGAAAGGACAAATATTGCAAAGTGTCACTGTTATAAAATTGGACTAACATTGGGGTTGGTGGGAGACTGAAAGAGACAGAATAAATAATGTATACTGCATTGAAACAGATGAGGGAGAAAACTGCTTAAAAGGGATATATGGTTAGATATTATTGTCATGACAGGAATCCAGAACAAAGGCTGCCTAGTGGAGTGGACTTTGGGGGAGGGATTGAAAAACAATAAAAGAATTTTTCTTTTGCTTTTCAAAATTAAGGCTGCATAATGGAGTGGAATTGGAAGGAGGGACTGTATAACAATGAAAGAATTTTTTATTTTACTTTTCAAAGATAAGAGCAAACTGGGTGGGGGGAAGGTTGGGCAGGGAGAAAAGTACAATGAATGAATGGAAATCCAAAGTCTCTGTAAACTTTCATTAAAATTAATAAAATATTATAATTAATTTTTTTTAAAAAATCAATTTCATCCTCTTTAGATTGTGTATTTTTGGTTGTATTTGGCAGTCTCTTTATATCTTGGACTAGCACTTCTAGGCTTGATCCCAGATTGTCTCTGATGAACGTTATGGTTTGGGACTTTACTCCCAGGTCTCTGCTCCACCTTGAATTGATGTTTGTATACGGTGTGAGATATGGATCCTGTTTCAGCTTTCTGCAGGTGGCAGTCCAGTTTTGCCAACACCATTTATTGAAAAGGTTATCATTTCCCCATTTGATAGGTTTTATTTCCTTTTCGACTATCAGTTGACCATAGATATCTGGGTCTATTTCTGGGTTCTCAATTCTGTTCCATTGGTCGATGTGCCTGTCCACTGCACCAGTACCATGCTGTTTTGGTTACCACTGCTGTGTAGTAGGTTTTAAGATCAGGGAGTGCTATGCCTCCAACCTCATTTTTGTTTCTCAGAAGTGTTTTGCTTATTTGGGGTCTCTTGTTTCTCCAAATAAATCTGATAATTTCCCTTTCAATCTCCTTGAAAAATGAATTTGGTATCTGGATTGGGATTGCATTTAACATGTAGATTGCTTTTAGTAGGATTGAAGAATGACAATTCTTAATTCAGTTAATATTTGATGAGAACATTACAAACTGATAAGGGAAGCCTATCAAGTTTGAAGGTACTATAAAATATAAATGATTTTTTAATTAGATTTCTTTTATCTCATCATGTGCCCTAATATATATTAATCAAGAAGCTATTAGCATTTTGGGAGCTTTTCCATAAGCAAAAGAGAAATAACAAAGATTATATTAGAAGGCATAAGAACAAAATTGCTGTTGACTTTATTTTGATTCACAGCAAGCCTTCATGTATCAGAAAAGAATCACACCACTGGGTTTCAAGGGTATGATTTTTAGGAAGAAGAGTGCCACAACTTTCTTGTGCACTGCCTCTGAATAAATTTGAACCATTAACCTCTGAGTTAGTAGCAAAGTATTTAATATAACAACAACAACAATAACAACAAACACTCCTTAGCAAATAATATCCTTAAGTTACTTACTGAGCTACATGCTGCAAAATAGGATTTAAAACCAAATGTTTATTACTGTAAAAGTCAACCTCATTGCCATTAAATCAGAATTCTCATAGTCTTAAAAGTACTTCAAACATTAAATCAATATATACCTAATATATTGTGGCTTGGTTACACACTGATCAGGAGTTGTACTGTCAGTTCAGAAGCAGGTTCAAAGAAACCTGTTGCTCCATGGGAGAATGACAGGCAACCTCCTTGAAATTTATAACCTCTAAAATTTAAAAAAATCCCTGTGTCAGCAAAGGGTCAACAATTAAGCTAAAAGCAAATGAGAATAAAAAGAGCAGGGAAACTAGAGTGCTGGAAATGGAACAAACTTAGTACAATTAAATAAAACAAAGTTTGAAAACGGTAACTATTTCTGATAAATTTGTGTGAAAACTGTCAAAGAGAAACCTCATTTGTGGTGCAAACTTTTATTAAAAAACAATAAAGTAGTATTATACAAAAGATATAGGCATAATACTTTAAATGTGCTATAACTCCTGATTCTACCAAAATAATTCTGAATTAAGTTGTTGTTGTTGTTGTTGTTGTTGTTGTTGTTGTTGTTGTTGTTAGGTTTTGTCAAGTCAAGTATGATTCATAGCAACCTTATAAACAAAAGATTTGAAACATGTTCTGGCCTGTGTCATCCTCACACTTCCTGACACACAAAAGCCCACTGCAGCAGTCACTGTGTCAATCGACCTGGTCAAGGGTCTTCCTCTTTTTTGCTGAGTCTCCACCTTTTCCAGCTTCATGTCCCTCTTCAAGGAATAGCCCCTCATAACAACGTGCCACAGTATAGGAGTAGAAGCCTCATCAGTTTTGCCTTCAAAGAGCACTTCAGCTGCACCCTTTACAAGACATATCTAAGTGCTTTTCTGGCATTCCATGGAATGTTCAGTGCTCTTCTTCAACACCACAGATCAAAGGCATCAATTCTTCTGTTATCCTTTTTTTTACTGTCCAGTTAGCAGATGAATGGCAAGTGACTGGAAAGACTATGGTCTGAATTAGACACATCTTAGTCCTCAAATTGACATCATTATTCCTAAATAATATGGAGAGATCCCTAACTATAGATTTTCCCAGTGCAATGCATCTCCTTATTTCCTTACTGCTGGTATCAAGGGTGTTACTTGTGGATCCAAACAAGTTCAAGCTGTTGACAATTTCAATCTTTTCTGCATCCATCATGATGTTGCCTTTGGTCCAGTAGAAATAATCTTTGTTTTCTTGACATTGAGATGCAATCTATACCGAAGGCTGAATTCTTTGATCTTCAGCAAGTGCTTCAAATCCTTCTCACTTTCAGCAAGAAAAAAGATGGTATCATCCACATAACATAGGTTATTGATGAGTCCCCCTCCAATCCTGATGCCATACTCCTGTTCATAGAGCCCAGCCTCTTGAGTAATTTGCTCAGCATACAAATTAAATATGAATGAAAAGAGAATTCAACCCTGACACACTCTGTTCTCAATTTAAACCATGCAGTGTTCCCCCGCTCAGTTCATACAACAACCTCCTGTTCCAGGTATTGGTTCCACATGAACACAATTAAGTGCTCTGGGATTCCCATTCTTTTCAATGTCAGCCACAACTTGTTAGAATCCACACAAATGCCTTTGCATTGTCAATAAAGCACAAATAGACATTCTTCTCGTATTCTTTACTTTCAGCCAGGACTCATCTGACATCAGCAATGATATTCCTGGCGCCACGGCCTCATCTAAATTCTGCTTGAAATTTTGGCAGTTCCCTATCTATGTACTTTTCTAGGTCAGTGGATCTGACTATGGGTCAGATCATTAATTACTCATATGCAAGTTAAAATTGAGGCTGGATAAAATGAAAATAAGTTCATAGATACCAAGATAGGATCTTGAATCAATTCCATCTGAATTTCAAGGTCATTTTGGGAATAGGTTGAGGCACTAAACATAAAGTTGATGAGTTGTGGGATATCAAGGCTATCATCCGTGAAAAAAGCAAAGAGTCATTGCAAAAACAGAGGAGAAAGAAAAAAAAAATCTAAATGGATGTCAGCAGGCACTCCAGAAATCACACTGGAACACCGAGAAAACAAAACAAAAGGAAAACATGCAGAAGTAAAAGAGCCGAACAGAGGATTTCAAAGGGTAGGTCAGGAAAGTGCAGAGAGCTGGAATTGGAGGATAAAAAGGAAACAACTCACTCTGCATTTCTCAAGTTGAAAGAACTGAAAAACAGATTGAAGCCTTGAGTTGCAATATTGAAAATGCTATGTTGTTGTTAATGTGCCATCGAGTCGTTTGCGACTAATAGCGACCCTATGTACAAGAGATCTAAATGCTCTTCTATCCTGTGCCAACCTAGCCATCTCAACATACCCAAAATATGTCAGACGAATCTTCCGAATCCTTGACTCCAAAGAGCCTTCTGGCTTCACCCTCTTCAGGACAAACCTGTTTGTTCTCCTAGAAGTCTATGGTATATTCCAAACTCTTCTCCAGAACCACAGCTCAAAGGCACCAGTTCTCTTTTTATCAACCCTATTCACTGTTCAACTCTCGGGTGTATAGCACGTAATTGCAAAGACTATAGGTTGGATCAGGCACATCTTACTCTCCAGTCTGATGTCGTTGCTCTTCAGTACTCTTGAGAGGTCCCCCACAGCTGACTTTCCCAATGCAATTTGTCTCTTGATTTCCTGGCTGCTGTTACCAAGGGTGTTGATTCTGGAGCCAAGTAAACTAAAACTGTTAACTATCTCAATCTCTTCACCATTCAGACTGATGCTGCCACTTGGCCCAGTGGTGAGAATATTTGTTTTCTTGATGTTGAGATTCAGTCCATATAGGAGGCTGCAGTCCTTGATCTTCTGCAGCAAGTGCTTCAGGTCCTCCTCAGTCAGCAAGCAGGGTTGTGTCATCTGCATAACGCAGGTTGTTGATGACTTTTCCTCCAATCCTGATGCCACATTCCTCTTCGTATAGCCCAGTATCTCAGATGATCTGTTCTGCATACAGATTGAAAAGGTATGGAAGCAGAACACATGCCCGACGAACCCCCTTCTTGATTTTGAACCATGTAGTGTCTCCTTGCTCTGTTCTGACAACTGCCTCTTGGTCCAAGCATAGGTTTCGCATTAGCACAATCAAATGTTCTGGGATTCCCATTCTTCTCAGAGTCAGCCACAGCTTGTTTTGATCCACACAGTCAAAAGCCTTTGCATAGTCAATGAAGCACAGATAGACATTCTTCTGGTATTCTTTGCTTTCTGCCAAGATCCATCTAACATTAGCTGTAATTTCCCTAGTACCATGACTCTTCTAAATCCAGCCTGCACATCTGGCAGTTCTCTGTTGACATATTTTTCCAAACGTTTTTGGAAAATATATTTTTTCTCTTTTAAAAAAATAAATTTTTATTTTATACTGGCTTATTCACAAAGTTCAAAGATGTTGTTTTTTCACACCAGATCTTTACTTACCATTTCCTTTACCCACCTCTCACTCCACCTATCATATTGTGCGACCTTATGATTAATCACCCTTTCACTCCTCTACCCTGTCCCCACCCAACCTCACCCCTGCTCCTTCCCTCACTCCCTTGGGTCTTCATACATGTTCTGCAATAATGGTCACATACAGAATTTGTCTTCATGGGACTGAGTTCGTTCACTTAGCATAATGCTCTCTAGTCCCTCCCAAGTTAGGTAGTAATTTACAAAATTATTGCTCCGTGTGCTGCACAGTATTTCATTGCATGAATGCACCATTTCTCAATCCATTCCATTGTGGTTGGGTATTTGGGCTGTTTCCATGCTCTTGCAATTGTGAATAACAGATCTATGAACATTGGTGTACAAGTCTCTGTTTGTGCCTCAGTTCTCATTCACTTAGGGTATATTCCAAGCTGGGTCATATTGAATTTTTTGTTCAGCTTTTTAAGAAAGCTCCAAACTGCCTTAAAAAGTAGTTGTATCATTTTACAATCTCACCAACAATGTATAAGAGTTCATATCTCGCCACATCCTCGCCAACATTTATTACTTGCTGTTCTATTAAACTTTGCCACTGCTACTAGAGTGAGATGGTATCTCATTGTGGTTTTGATCTACATCTCTCTTATTGTCAATGAGTTTGAGCATTTCTTCCTGTGTCTGTTTGCCATCCAAATATCTTCTTCTGTGAAATGTCTCTCCATGACTTTTCACTATAGGCTAAAATAGTGAATGTCCTAGAAAACACTAAAAGATGGAAGGAATACCCAGAATCACTGTACCAAAAAGAACTGATTGACACTGACAGAATTCAGGAAGTACAATATGAGCTGATTGTTGTTATTATGTTTTTATATGGAGAAGGGATGAACCCTGACATACTCCTTTCCTGATTTTGAATCATGCAGTGCTTTCCTGCTTTGTTCTGAGGACTGTTTCCTGGTCAAGTATAGGTTTCCTATAAGAGCAATCAAATATTCTAGGATTCCCATTTTCCTCAAGGTTAGCCACAATTTATTGTGATCCACACAGTCAATGAAACAGAGGAATGTCTATTTCTCTGGTACTCTTTCCTTTCTTCCAAGATCCATCTGAAATTGACCTCTTGTAAACCCAGCTTGTATTTCTGGTAGTTCTCTGTCAATGTACTGTATAAGTCATTCTAGATGATCTTCAGCAGGATTTTGCTAGTGCGTGATATTAGTGATATTGTTTGATAATTTCCATACTCTATCAGGTTACTTTTGGGGGGAATGGGAGTAAATATGGATCTCTTCCAGTCAGTTGGTCAAATAGTTGTCCTCCAGATTTCTTGGCATGCCTTGGCGAGCATATCCAGGGCATCATCTGCTTGTTGAAATATGTCAATTGGTATTCCATCAATTCTTAGGGCTTAATTTTTTGCCAACTCCTTCAGAACAGACCAAACTTTCTCCTTCATCACCATTGCCTCTTGATCATATGTTGTTTATTAAAATTCTTCTGTCAGCTAATTTTTTTCATACAATGACTCTTTATCATTCCATCTTCCTTTAATGCCTCCTGAATCATTGAATATTCTACCTTTAGCATTCTTAAGCATTGCGACTTGTGGCTTGAATTTGTTCTTCAGCTTCTTCAGCTTGAAAAATGCTGAGTGACTTCAGCCCTTTTGATTTTCTGACTCCAGCTCCTCACACATTTCATTATAATATTTTGTCTTGTCTTCGCCCGTTGACCTTTGAAACCTTCTATCTAGCTCCTTAATTTCTTCCCTTTGCTTTGGCTTCTTGATGCTCTAGTGTAATATTCAGAGTCTCTTCTGACATCCATTTTGGTCTGTCCTTCTTCTTCCTTCTTTGTAATGACTTTTTGCATTTTTCATGAACTATATTCCTTCCCCCTCTTTTCTTCTCCAATCATCTTTATTCATTGTCCAACTTTCAGATATATAGAAAGTAATTAAAAATACCATGTCTTGGGTCAGGTGCATATTAGTCTTTAAACTGGTATCTTTTCACAGCTCATCTGGTCTTCGTTCATTACTGTTTTAAATGTACTCCTGAGTTGATTTTTAAATTCATGGGTAATAGACTCAAGATCAAATTTTTATTCCTGTGGATATGATTTAACCTCCTTTAGCTTTAATTTGAACTTGCATATGAGCAATTAATGGTCTTTTCCACAATCAGCACTCGGCCTAGTTTTCACTGTTAATACTGAACTTCTCCAACAATTCCTTCCACAGATGTAATTAATCTGATGCCTGTGCATCCCATCAGGTGAAATCCATGAGTATAATCTGTGTTTATGTTTCTTTTTTTTTTGTGTGTGTGTGTTTATGTTTCTTATAAAAGGTATTTGTTGTGAATAAATCAATGATTTTACAGAATTCTATCATTCTATCCCCAGCCTCAGTTCTGTCACCAAGTCCATATTTTCTGACTACTGATCCTTCTTCCTGGTGCCCAAATTTCACATTCCATTCATCCATTATTATTAATGCATTTTGGTTACATGTTTGATCGATTTCTGACTGCAATAGTTGGTAGAAATAATCTATTTCCTCCTCTTTGGCTCTGGTTGTCGTCACACAAATGTCAACGATAGTGGTATTAACAGGTCTTCCTTGTATGCCTATGGATATTATCCTGCCACTCACAATTTTGTATGTATTCCAAGATGGATCTAGGAACAGCCTTTTTAACTATGAAAGCAATCCCGTTTTTCTCTCACCTTTTCATCTCCAGCATAGTATAGCATATGATCGTATGATTCAAAATGTGTCATGCCAATCCATCTCATTTTGCTAATATCTAATATGTCAAAATTTACACATTCCATTTCTTTCTTAACTATGTCTAGTCTTCCTACATTTATGCTTCTCACATTCCACGTACCATCTTCTGACATTTGTTCCTCCTCTTTTGTATTTCCAAATTTGAGTGCTCAGTCTCAGTTGCCATATGTGTTAGTCTACTGTAAGTGTGTACTGCTGTACATAGGGTTTTTGATGCTTTGTTATATTTCAGAAGTGGACTGTCAATCTTTCTTCCTAGTCTGTCTTAATTCAGATGCTCAGTTTTAGAACAATATCTGACAGACAAGCATTTTACTAAGCAAATAAAAGACACTTCCCTTAAAGAATTCACTAATAAATTCACTAACCCCCCTACCCAAACATGTGTGTCTTGTCTCTTCCTTCAAATCCTCCCTTCTCAGACCACCTCTTGATATGATAGCTTAGTTCACAAGTCACTTCTGTGATGGCTTGTGCCACACACTGCTACTGGTCTGTCACGTTATTGTCTGTCCCTTATTTAGGAGGATGTAAGTCCAAATCCTCTGTACCAATTCAGACATTTGGTAATGAAGGAGAAAGCAGAAGCTGCATTAAAGGAACTGGCAAAAAATAAAGCTCCAGGAATTGATAGGATACCAACTGACTTGTTTTGATTAACAGATGTACCCTTGGATGTGCTCATCAATCTATCCCAGGGAATTTGGAGGACTACTGTCTGGCTAATGGACTGGAAGATATCCATGTTTGTTCCTATTTCCAAGAAAGGTGATTCAATTGAACATGGAAACTACTGAAAAATATTATTACCATTAATATTTGAAACAAGGACATAACATTATTTATCTGTATAGCTTGAGAATATATTTTAAAGGCCAAGTATAAAGCTCTGAATCTCCACAAATACATAAAGTACATATTTTATATGATTTGATGCTTACAACTGTGATTATTACTCTCTTTTTTAAATGTGTGTGTGTGTGTGTGTGTGTGTGTGTGTGTGTGTGTGTGTGTACCATCAAATCAGATCGTACAGGAGGAGTTTGTCCCTCCTTTTCCAACAAAGCATCTGGAGGATTCGTACCGCTCACCTCTGGGATTGCAGTACAGCTTCTTGTCACTAGGCCACCAGAGCTTGCCTAAAGTACTCTCTTGATTTACATGAATATCTTTAACATCGATGTGCCATAGCATGTAATTAATGCACAGACTTTTTTCAATTACAGCATGTGGTAAATACAAATACCATTAACAAATAAAAAATCTAACCTGTTCAAGATGAAAAAGGACATTTGCTATATCCAACACTCTTTCGACTGTTTTCTCAGGATCTGAAGTATCTTCTGTCCTGTTTGGTAAATCTTTATAAAGGGCCATCTGCCATCTAATTGCAGGATCCTCCAACTGCAGAAGAAAGGAAAGTAATTCTAAAATTCAAGGTTACAGGCTACAGAGGGGGAGATCTAGTGCTAGAGTTAATCAAACATTAAACTGAACAAACATTGTGTGTATGTGTGTGTATATAAATATATGCATATGTATAATGCATGTATATAATATATAATATATAGTGTGTGTGTGTGTGTGTGTGTGTGTGTGTGTGTTTTGTTAGGTGCCTCTTCATTGACTATGACTCATAGCAACCCTATGAATAAGAGATCTGAACCCTGTCTTTTCCTGTCCCATCCTCATCATCTTTGACACACTTGAGCCCATTGTGCAGTCACCATGTTAATCCACCTCATTGAGTGTTTTCCTCTGTTTCACTGACTCTCCACTTTTACAAGTATAATGTCCCTTTGCAAGTCTGTCCTAGTGGGGTGTTCAAAGTATATAAGACAAAGTCTCACCATCCTTGCCTCCGAGGAACACTCTGGCTGTACTTTCCCCAAAACATATCTGTTTGTTTTTTTCGAAGTTCAAGGGTTATTGAATATTCTTCTCCAACATCATAACTCAAAGACATCAATTCTTCTTTGGTCTTCTTTATTCACTGTCCAGCTCTCAGATGCACAGTAAGCAACTAAAAAGACCATATCCTGAAGCAGATATACCTTTAAACTGACATCATTGATCCTCAGTAATTTGGAAAGGTCCCTTACAGACTTGGCCAATATAATGCACCTCCTGATCTTCTAAATACTGGTATGAAGGACATTGATTGTATATCCAAGTTGTTGTTGTGGTTGTTGTTATGTGCTGTCAAGTCGTTTGCGACTCATAGCAACCCTATGTACAACATCCCTAAACTCTGCTCTGTCCTGTGCCAAACACACCGTCTCTGACACACCCATCCAGATTACCCCAATCACTGAATCAATCCACCTCATAGGGGGTCTTCCCCTTCTGCGCTGTCCCTCTACCCTACCAAGCATGATGTCTCTCTCCAAGGACCTGTCCCTTCTTGCAACATGTCCAAAATATGTTAGAGCCTTAGAATCCTTGCCTCCAAGGAGCAGCCCAGTTTGACCCTTACCAGGAAGAATCTGTTTGTTTTCCTAGCAGTCCATGGTACCCTCAATACGGAATATATCTTTCACTTTTCTATAAAATGCTTGTCTGTCTGATACTTCTCTAAATCTGAACATTCAGATTAAAACAGACTAGGAAGAAGGATTGGCCATCAACTTCTGAAATAGCAGGCCTCTGAAAACCCTATGTACAACAGAACACATGTAGATAACAGAAAGGACAACTAAGGCTGAGCTTTCAGGTATGGAAATACAAAGGAAGAGGAACAGTTGTAAGCAGATACTAATGATTGGGACATGGAATGTGAGAACCATGAACATAGGAAAATTAGATATTGTTAAGGAAGAAATGGAATGCATAAATATTGACATACTAGGCATTGGGGAGATGAGCTGGACTGGCATGGGGCATTTTGAGTCGGATGACCATATGATATATTACTCTGGAGACAAAAAGGTGAGGAAAAATGGAGTTGCTTTCATAGTTAAGAAAGCCACTGCTAGATCTATCTTGAAGTATAATATTGTGAGTGACAGGATAATATCCATACGCATGCAGGAAGGCCACTATCATTCAGATATATGCACCAACAACCAGAGCCAAAGAAGAGGAGATAGAAGATTTTTACCAACTTTTAGAGTCAGAGATAGATCACACATGCAATCAAGATGCATTGATAATAATGGGTGACTGAAATGCAAAAGTTGGGAATAAAGAAGAAGATTCAGTAGTTGGAAAACATGGACTCAGGGACAGAAATGGAGCTGGAGAGAAGAGGATTAAATTTTGCACAATCAATGAATTACTCATTGCAAATTAAGAGATATAAACGCAGGTTATATACATAGACTTCACCTGATGGTGTGTGTAGGAATCAGATTGATTACATCTGTGGAAAGAACCACTGGAGAAGCTCAATATCAGCTGTGAAAACTAGGCCAGAAACTGACTGTGGAACAGAGCACCAACTACTCATAAGCAAATTCAGGCTGAAACTGAGGAAAATTAAACCTAGTCCACAGGAGCCAAAATTTGACTTTGAGTCTATCCCACCTGAATTTCAGAGCCATCTCAGGAGCAGGTTTGAGGCCTTGAACACTAATGAGAAAGACCAGATGAGTTGTGGGAGGATATCTTCCAAGAAGAGTGCCAAACGTTCATTACAAAGACAGAAGAGGAAGAAAAGACCAAAATAGATGTCAGAAGAGACTCTGAAAATTGCACTACAGTGAAGAGAAGCCAAAGCACAGGGAAGAATTCAAGATACTAAAGAGTTGAATAGAAGATTTCAAAAGGCAGCACGGGACAACAAAGTAAAATATTACAATGAAATGTGTAAGGAGCTGGAGTCAGAAAATCAAAAGGGCCGAACTTGCTCAGCATTTCTTAAGCTCAAGGAACTAAAGAACAAATTCAAACCTTGAGTTGCTATAATCAAGGATGCTTTTGGCAGAATATTAAATGATCCAGGAAGTATTAAAAAAAGATGGAAAGAACATACTGTTTATCCAAGTAGGAGGAAATTATTGACAATTTCAATCTTTTCTCCATTTATCATGATATTTATTGGTCCAGTGGTGAGAATTTTTGTTGATTTTGTAACATAATTAATATTGAAACCTGTATTCATTGATCGTCTGCAGCAAGTGTTTCAAGTCCTCCTGTTCTTTCAAGAAGGAAGGTGTGTCATCCACATAGCTGCAAGTTGTTGAGGAATCTTTCTCGGATACCAGTATCACATTCTTTTTCATAGAATCCAGGTTTTCAAATGCTTTGCTTAGCATACAGATTGGATATGTATGAAGAAAGGATAAAACCTTGATACACAACTTTCCTGATTTTAAACCATTTAGTAGCTGATGTTAGATGGATCTTAGCTGAAAGCAGGGAATACCAGAAGAATGTCTATCTGTGTTTCATTGATTATGCAAAGGCGTTTGACTGTGGCTGACTCTAAGAAGAATGGGAATCCCAGAACATTTAATCATGCTGATGTGAAACCTATATTTGGACCAAGAGGCAGTTGTCAGAACAGAGCAGGGTAACACTGCATGGTTCAAAATTGGGAAGGCTGTACGCCAGGGATGTGTCCTGTCTCCATACCTTTTCAACCTGTATGCAGAGCAGATTATCCGGGAGGCTGGGCTCTATGAGGAGAATTGTGGCATCAGGATTGGTGGAAGATCTATTAACAATCTGTGTTATGCAGATGATACAACCCTGCTTGCTGAAACTGAGGAGGACCTCATGCACTTGATGCAGAGGGTCAAGGACTGCAGCCTTCAGTATGGACTGAGGCTCAATGTCAAGAAGACAAAGATTCTCACCACTGGACCAATCGGTAGCATCAGGCTGGATGGCAAAGAGATTGAGATTGTTCACAGCTTCAGTTTGCTCGGCTCCACAGTCAACAGTCTTGGCACCAGCAGCCAGGAAATAATAAAAAAAGTATTGCGATGGGAAAGTCTGCTGTTAGGGACCTCTCTAAAGTACTCAAGAGCAACGGTGTCTCTCTGGAGACTAAGGTGTGCTTGATACAGGCCATGGTCTTTGCAATCACTTGTTATGCATCAGAGAGTTGGACAATGACTACGGAGGACAGAAGGAGAATTGATGCCTTTGAGCTGTGGTGTTGGAGAAGAGTATTGAATGTACCATGGACTGCCAAGAAAACAAACAGATTCATCCTGGAGAGGGCTAAACCAAGCTACTCCTTGGAGGCAAGGATTATAGGGCTCTGACTGACATACTTTGGGCATGTTGCAAGGAGGGACAGGTCCTTGGAGAGGGACACCATGCTTGGGAGTGTGGAGGGACAGCGCAGGAGGGGAAGATCCTCTATGAGATGGATTGATTCAGTGACTGGGGTAATCAGGATGGGTGTGTCAGAGGCAGTGCTATTGGCACAGGATAGAGCAGGGTTTAGGGCTGTTGTACATAGGGTCGCTATGAGTCACAAATGACTTGACGGCACATAACAACAACAACAACAACAATGTTCCTTTGCTCTGTCCAGACAACTGCTTCTTGGTCTAGGTATAGGTTTTATATGAGTAAAATTAAGGTTTATCATTCAAAATCGTTTTTCCTAGTGAAAGGATTGTCTATTTTATGCTGAAGTAATTATTAAAGAGAGAAGTTGCTATGTAGATTGTCAGAAATATGGAAATAGGGTGTGCTAGCCTATTCACAAGGGGATTGAACTGAGCAAGCCAGAATGAGTGGCAGACAGATCTTCCGTCTTCTCTGAAGAGAAAGCAAGACAATGTAGGGTGCCCCTCTTGCTCTTGCTCCACCTATGGCAGAAACACCTACAGCCTAACTGGAGACTTGATGTGAGATGGGACATTGACAAGGGGACAGCCAATATTGGTAGGACTGAGAACTAGGAAACCACTGGCCTGAAGGTGCAAGGCTTGAGTGTGAGGTGCCTGCATGCACATTTTGGGAGTTGTCTTGACTAGTCTCTATTATTAATCTGCATCATAAACTTCTGAATCCCCTAATATGATTCTGTATGGTCTGTGAGATATTACAATGGATTTTTGGATCCAGAAAAGCAGTAAGTTTGGTGCTGAGATGAGTATAAAGAAGTAAGGGAGAGAGCATGGGGGCAGGGGGAATTGTCTGACCTGATGGGAATTGGTTTGGTGTTACTGATGCTGTTAATGGGGACAGTTCACTTTGTGAAGCTGGTCAAGGTCAAATATGGCTGTCCCCACTTGGCACTTGTTATTTTTACATCTGGGTCTCTCATTCTTCTTAATGTCGGACATAATTTATTTTGAGCTAATCAATAGCTTTGCATGTATAGGTATTCTTCTGGTATTTTCTGCTCTCATCAAGCATTCAGATATCAGCAATATCCGTGGTGCCACAGCCTCTTAAACTTAGCTTGAAATTCTGGCAGTTCTCTGGCAATGTACTGTTCTAGCTGTTTTTGGATGATCTTCAGAAATAATTTGCTTGCATATGATATTCATGATAATGTTCAATAATTTTCATTGTGTTATCTCACCTTTCATATATACCTCTCTCCATATATTTTCATAGTACTGAACAAATCAAATATTATGTTATCGTTATTAGGTGCCACCTAATTCGTTACTATTCATGGCAAACCTATGAACAAAAGATCAAAATTTTGCCTATACAATACCATCCTCATCATCTATACCTTGCTCAGGTTCATTGTTGCAGTCTCTGTGTCAATCCATTTTGTTGGGGGTCTTCCTCTCTTTCACTGGCTCTCTACTTTTCCAAACATGATCCTGTTTCCTAACACTATACCCAAAGCATTTAAGTTCCACATTTTTGCTTCTAAGGAATATTTTGATGACGTGTTCCCAGATAAATGTGTTTGTTCTCTTGGCATCCCATGGTGTATTCAATATTCTTCACCAACATAGCAATTCAAAGGTACTGATTCTTTGGTCTTTATTCACTGTCCAATTATCAGATACATAAGTAGCAAATGAAAATGGCATGGCTTGAACCAGGTGCACATTCATGTTTATTACTGATATCCTTGCTCTTTAGTGTTTGAAGAAGCTTATGACAGTATAATGCAATATGTCTTTTGGTTCCTTGACTGCTGCCATCAATGTTGTTGTTGTTGATTGTCATCAAGTTGAGCACAACTCATAGCAACCCTATGAAGAAAAGGACTGAAGCCTTTCTATAACTATTGCAATTTATCACAGTTCATAGAGTTTCCAGAGGCATGTTGTTTAGGAAGTGGATGCCACTAAATAGTAACAACAAAAATAACAACAACCATCATAGATGTTGATTGTGGATCCAAGTAAAATAATTGACAACTTCAATCTTTTCTCCATCTATCATGATGTTGCCTATGAGTCCAGTGATAAGGGTTTTTTGTTTTCTTAATCTTGAGATGGAATCCACAATGAAGTAGTCTTTCATCTTCTGCAGCAAGTGCAAGTTGTCTTCACATTCAGTGAGTAAGGCTGTGCCATCTGCACAGTGTAGGTTGTTGATGAGACCTGTTTTAATCCTGTTATCACATTCTTCTTCATATAGTCCAGTTTCTCAAATTCTTTATCTGCATGCAGACTGAAGAAAGGATACAATCCTGATATATTTTAGACCATGCAGTGTTACTTTGTTTTGTTTGGACAACAGCTGCTTCTTCTTCTTCTTCTTTTTTTTTTCTTTTTGTATCAAAAGTTTCTTTTGCTGTCCATAGGGAGTAGTTGCAGATGAACTCTTTATAGCACTCCCTTTCACTCTTCCTTATCTTCATATATAACAGAAGAAATAACTGTTCTCTCAAGCCAGTGCCACTGTCCTGCTGATCCTACCAAGGGGAGGCATGGGAAGTGCCAGAGGTCACCACTCTGAGCATCCCAGTCAGTTGTCATCTTCCTTTGATTCTTCTTCTTCCGACTCAGTTGCACTCTTCAGGCAAATCGCTGTCCATCTGTTCAAACCATCCAGACTGAGTCCCACATGTACTTGATGGTCACTTTGAATTCAGCCATCTCATAACCAGAAGGTTTTAGGACACACACTTGCTCTGGACTCAGCACATGGCCCTCCTCGCATACCTCATAGTCAGACAGCAAGATCACCACACTTTTCACAAGGGCAGTGGCCAGGCCCAGCTGCCTCAGCTGTGGCTCCATGGAGTGGGTAAAGTGCTCCAAGGCGCCCAGGATCCAGGCTCACTGTGAAAGGTGCTTCATTACCAGCTCGGGGGAAGTCCATTTCTGTTAACTCAGTGAACCATTCATTCACTTCTTGCTTAGTGCGACTGGTGAAAAGGAGACCAACTTCAGCCCTCAGCTTCTTGCTCAATGCTGTCTCTGTACTCATCAGATGGGCTTCAACCTAAGGCTACCGTCATCACCTTGTTTTTGCCAAAGAACATCTGACTGTGCTTCCAGGCATTCAGGACGTCCTTCAGCTTACTGTTCCTCATGTTAGCCATGGAGAAGATTAAGAGGTACTTGTATGTGTCCACATGTTTCCGAAGCTCTTCAATTAGGTTCTGTTTTAATTCCAAGCCTTCTTGGCAGTTCTGGTTAAGGAAACTTTCTTGCCGAGCTTGGATTTTGGTGTCGTGTTGAAACACGTGCGGCAGAAGGCAGCGTGGGCTTCTGGGACGGTCTCTTGGGGCTGTCCTGGCACGTGCCTGACTCAATCTGCACTGAGCGTCTCCACTCTGCCAGGCCGCCCCTTGCGTTTCTATCCGAGTCCACAAGTCCTCTTCATGCACGCCCGGTGGCCACCTTGCATCCAACAGCTTCTTTCAACAGGTCTAGATGTAGGCTTCTCATGAGCACAATTGTTTTGAAATTCCTAGTCTTCTCAATACTAGTCATAATTTGTTATATGCAGTATTTATAAACATATGTATACATATGCTACAGACATGTTGCCCATGCATGCCCACACACATGCATACACAATGAGATGAGATTCGAAAACAAAACCAGATTCGTTTTAAATAATAAATCTTTGCTCTTAAACTAAATGACAGGTTCTAGAAACAAATGAATGATTTATTCAGATGTATGAAAAAAAAGGTCCAAATAAATAAAAGCTTATTAGACTTAACAACAACAATTAGACTTTAAAAAAACAACAAAACTCTGACAATTCTTAATCTAGTTGTCTAGATGTTACCTTGGTTTCTATCCATATTTCTCTTCTAAATGTACAATTCCTCTTTGGTAAATTAATTTCTTTCATAGAAATTAACTCCATCTTTGAATTAGAAGCTCTCCTCCTTAGCCATTAAAATATTAATTACTCTTTAGAATGTATATTTAATTCACAAATATTCAATGTAAATTTTTAAATTGTTGGCAAGCCTGCCTCTTTATTCCAAAGTCCTTAAGCTGAATGATACAAAGGGTATTTCCAAGCTTTATTATTTCTAATTAATCATAGGAGGTTTTCAATGTCAGACACTCTGATGAACTACTTTAAACAATGCATTATTTATTCTATTTGGAGTTTGTAATATAAGGGTTTGTAAGAAATATATTGGCTCTACAAGCAACACTCTTGGTACCAGCAGCCAGGAAATTAAAAGACGAATTGCACTGGGGAAAATCTTCTGTCTGGGACCTCTTCAAAGTACTGAAGAGCAATAATGTTAGTCTGGAGATTAAGGTGCACCTGATACAGGTGCTCTGAATCATAAAGCTGGACAATGACTAGGGAAGATATAAGGAGAACAGATGCCTTTAAGCTGTGGTGCTGGAGAAGAGTATTGAATATACCACAGACTGCTAAGAGGACAAACAGGTTTATCCTAGAGAGGGTGAAATCAGGCTACTTACTCCTTGGAGGCAAGAATTCTGAATCTTTGTCTGACATACTCTGGACATGTTGAAAGGAGGGTCCAATCATTGCAGAGGGACATCATGCTTGGGAGGGTGGAGGGACAGTGCAAAAGAGGAAGACCCTCTATGAGATGGATTGATTCAGTGACTGAGGTAATGGTATGTCAGAGACAATAAGATTGGCACAGGATAGAGCAGGGTTTTAGGCTTTTGTACATAGGGTTACTATAAGTTACAAGTGACTTGATGACACATAACAACAACAACTTGTATAATAATGGTAAGGTCGCTGAGGATGGACAAAACCTATTTCAGGCCAAGAAAGAAAAATTATCGAAGAGTAACTGCCAGGCTAACTCTAAAGGAGAATCCAACAGCTACTTAAAGTTAGAGGAGAGTTTTATATTACCTCACAAGGAAATTGGGCAGGGGGGCTGTAGGCAGCTGTTGTTTACAAGGTAAGAAAGCAGGTTGGGGTCATAGATAGTTATTCCTGGGAAAGGAAGGTGGAATATTTCTGTAGCCCTTATAGAGACAAACAGAGTTATAGCTGTTGCTTCCTATGCTTTGATCATTCCAGTGGCTGTTCTGAGAAAAGGAGGAAGTGCAGCTCTGTAGCTCTAACAATAACTGATTCAAACAATATTATTTTTACTATATTAATTGTTATGGTAATATTATTATATTTTAGAGAAATACTGGCATGGGAGGAGACTTTTCCTCTTTCTTCCTCAGAGCAGATGCTAGATTTTAACTGTTTGAGTTGGCAGCACAATTCCTATACTCATGTATAGATCTACACACAAAAATACACACACACACACACACATTAATTGTACATTAGAATAAAACACAGCTAGCTTACCTTGCCTTGTAAATGAATATTACTACGGATTATGTCTCGCACTTCATCCTCAGTGTCTTTCTGTCAAGAAATAAAAGTTACCTAAAAGAAGTCTTATAATGTACTAATGGTCATAAAATAGTACAATGAATGCAAATATCTTTTGCTATGTTGTTTTTAAGTGTTTTCAAGTCAGAGCTAACTCTTAGCTTACCCTCCAGTGGGTTTTCAGAGACAATAAACTGCATGGGAGAAGACTGCTCATTTTTCTTCTGCAGAGTAGCTAGTAGATTCAAACCACATATCTTTGTGTCAGCAGTGCAACTCCTCACCACTAGGCTACCAGAGCTCTCCTTTTTGCTATAGTATATTTCTAAAACAAATCTATTTGTAAATTCCAAATATGTTCTACAAATACTGGGCATTCTCTCCTTCAACATCCTCTTAATATGGACCTAACATGAAACAACCATCCATGGTATGAGCATTTAGACTCAGAAGAAGTTAATTTCAAATTCTTCATTCATAACAAGAAGAGTAGAAGAAATATGGATTCCCTTGGGGACAAAAGACAAATACATCTGCATTCTACCAATAACTAGTTATAAATTCCATGCTCTAATCATAGTGCGGAGTGTGGATCTGTGTACCCATTCTGAGAAAAGGGTCAATAGAACTACACAAAAGAATCTGTACTCTTCTGGAATGCCAAACTTAGTTTGTACAAGGAGTTGGCTCAAAGATTCTCTATGGATGTTAGGGGGAAGCATTGCTCTCCACCTTACAAAATATAAAAATGCCAATTCCAGTACATAGTTTTAAAGATTGTATCCTCAATCTCTATAACTATGAAGCAGACAGAACAAATCAATCTTGAGAACTTAAATCTGTTGGTCACAAAAGGAAGGTGCTGCTTATTTTAAAATCAACACTCTACCTATGGTACAGGAAGCATAATACATTATGTTTTAAACACTGTAAATCATTCTTTAGAAATCTGAATGCATCTCCCATCAAAAATCTTATATAGGAGTTCAAATTAAATTCACTTTTTTACTCTCAGTGAATTGTTTGTGGCTTTTGTTTGATTCCCCACTAGCTCCTAAAGACGAATAGCATAATTTAGAAATAATGGCCTCTGAAAACAAATAGCCAGCTGCTGTATCTGAGTCATAGGGCCTATGGAAAAAAAATACTGCTTAGTAAGATGTTCGCTGTGACTGCATATTGAAAGAGCTCTGAGAGAAAGGAGTTGAGACTCTGCAGAGTTTAGAGGTTGAAGGGTCATAACCACTGGCCTGGAAAGGAAACTTACCAGGCTAAATCGGTTCTTGGCCAGAGCAATGAGCTCCTGATCCCCAGGGGCACAGATGTTCAGACCAATTGGCAGGAGTCGCTTTAGAGCTGCCACAATGAGTGAGGTCTGCATCGAGTATCGGTCTCCTTTCCGCTTCATTTTCTTCCTTTCCTGGTCAGACACCGCTGCCTGAGGGGAGTAGACAAGTGCTGTGAGTTAGGACCCCACTGCTCAAACTCTCAGCATGCTCCCCAGGGAGGCTAACAGAATAGGCCTCGGCCTCCCTCATTTTTGTTTTGGTTTCCCCACTTTTTGTTTTTGAAAAGTATCATATTTTGAGAATACTTTTTTCTCTTTCTTTGTTAACAGTGTAAGCCCCATCCTTCAATTTCCTAGTCATTCAATTTACTAATATCCATGTCTATGAAATTTTTACAAGGAAATTGCACACTGTATTTAAAAGAAGCAGAGGAAACTGAGAAATTACAGTTTTAGAATTTTCAATGCTTAAAATTGAATTTTAACATTTATAATGTTTAATGCTAAACATCTTAAAAATGAAAGATCGACTTTGTATTGGCAAATGTCTGTTATGCATATTTTGACAGACACACACATACATATATACTCACTCATTGCTGTAGAGTAAGAACCAACTCATAGCTGACCCTCCAGAGCATTTTCAGAGTATAAATCACACTGGAGAAGCCTGCCCATCTTTTGACAATGGAACAATTGGTAGATTTGAACCATCTGCCTTTGGATTGACAGTGCCACTCTCTAACGACTAATAAACCAAATATATATTTACATATTCTAGAGGTCTTATACGTTATAAATATATGATGATATGAATATGTTAGTATATAATATACTATATATTTATATATAATAGCTTATATGCCTATATTGTTAATACCCTTATAAAATATTTCTCCTTTTATTTGGTATAAAGTTTTGCTGGAAGTTATATTTGATTCTGCTTTGAATCAATTTTGAGTTTTCTTTGCTTTCTTTCTGGGTGATGGTTTGTCATCCCAGAGCCTCAATCTCTCTAATAAATCAGGGATAATAAATTATTAATCAGTGGATTAACTGGTGTACAAAATACACACAGTTATTATAACCAAACATTCCGTGCTATCTCAATGCTCTCCGTGGGGTGCTGCTAAGGATTATGGTAGTGTCAAGCATCATCCCAATTGAGTGTCTAATTTTCACCAGGTAATAAATTCCACTCACAATTTAGAAAGCATACTGTAATGTCAAAATGAAACTAATTCTCCTATGTCTACTTTCTGTGCCTGTTTAATTTCTGTAGCAATAATTTAACCTTCAAAATATGTCCAAAACATAAAGCATTAAAATTATGACTTTAATGCTCTTTGGTTCAGGAGTTGCACTGTTAACCCAAAGGTATGAAGTTCAAATCCACCAGCTGTTCCATAAGAGAAAGATGACCAATCTCCTCCTGTGCAATTTCTAACCTCTGGAAACCTGCTGAAAGGTCAGCTATGAGTCAATTTTAACCTAGAAAACTCACTGGAGGGTCAGTTATAACAGCTACAACTCAATGTCAGTGTGTGAAAGACTGAGTGTAAATCTATTATTTTCCAGTTTTGTCCTCTACTATAGGAAGAATTGCTACCATTCGTCTATGTTCATAAATGTCTTATCTGAAGGCACTTCAGTGATTTTAGAGTGTTTTTTGAGGATTATTGAATCAGAATGATGAATAGGTAAATGGACTTTTATATAAGGGATATGCAAAGACCTTTCATTTATCTGCAGCTGATGATACACCGGAAGCATGGTCATTCTCCCCATTGAAATGCTGACCTTCTTGGTCCCCTTTCTCTGTATGTCTGCCAACACTGACATGAATTTACAGTACGCTGCATAAGCAGAAAAAAATCACTACCAGATTCAAATTAAAAATATTCTTTCAATCTGTGCCCTTAACTGAGCATCTCCTGAAGGGACACATACTCATTCTCCAGGTGTAATATCAATCTGGAGAGAAAAGCCATCATATCCTGTGTGTGTTCAGACATGGCCACATGAAGTACAAGGCTGTACCAGTTGTATGAAAGTCTAAGCTAATATTTTCTTTTAGTTTTATATTTTATAGTGTCATGCATTTAAAAATCTAAATAGGGAATAACCGATCAACTAAGACTCTATTACTGCACAGGTCCCAATAAAGCAGATTGATTATATGAGTCAGCCTCATGGCTTCAGAGAAGAAAGTAATTTCCCACAATAACTCTCTTCTCATAAGACAAGCAGTGGCTGGAAATAGAATTTTTTTTTTTAATTTTGTGGTCAGATTCTTGCCCTTTACCACATCTTTGGTAGTTTGGCAGTCTATCAGTATCATGGGTTGAATCATGTCCCTCAAGAAGATCTGATGAGGTCCTAATTCATGACACCTTTCACTGTAACTTTGTTTGGATATATGTTATCAGTTGACATGAAGTCATACAGGATTTAAGGTGGGATTTAACCCCGTATGGCAGGAATCCTTATCAAAAGAAGGGGAGAAAGATACACAGAGGGAAGATGAATATATAAAGATAAAGGTAGATAGATGCTACTGCCTTAAGACATGGAATGATTAGAGATATCAGAAGGTGGAAGAGTCTAGAAATACCTTCCCCTATAGATTTCAGAGAAAACATCTGAGGGAGCTCTGCTGGCCTGGTGGTAAGAACCTGCAATCCCAAAGGCACACATTTCAAATCCACTAAATGCTCTACAGGAAAGGGACTGTTGTTGTTAAGTGTTGTCAAATTGAGTATGACTCATAGTGACCTTATGAACAAAAGATCTGATCCCTGCTCGATCCTGTGCCATTCTCACGCCATGGTTACCATGTTAATCCAACTGGTTGAGGCTCTTTCTCTTCTTTGCCAACCCTCTATCCTTCCCAGCATTATGTCCTTCTCCAAGGACTAGCCCCTTCTAGCAACACATCAAAGTATGTGAGGCAAAGCCTCATCATTCTTGCCTCCAAAGAGCACTCCAGCTGTACTCTCTCCAACATATCCATTTGTTCTCCTGGCTATCCATGGAATACTTCAACACCACAGGTCAAAGGCATAAATTCTTTTCTGTCATAGTTATTCATTGCCCAGCTCTTAGACACGTAGCAAGTAACTAAAAAGACTATGGCCTGAGTCAGACACATCTTAGTCCTCAAACTGACCTCATTACTCCTCAGTAATTTGGAAAAGTCCCTAACTTTAGACTTCCCCAGTGCAATGCATCTCCTCATTTCCTGAATGCTGGTAACAAGGATGTTAATTGTGGATTCAAGCTGGATGAAGCTGTTGTCGGTTTCAATCTCCTCTTCATCCATCATGATGCTGCCAAACGGTCCAGTGTTAAGAATATTTGTTTTGACATTGAGGTGAAATCCATACCAAAGGCTGTATTCCTTGATCTTCTTCAACAAGGGCTTCAAGTCCTCCTAATTTTCAGCAAGCAAAGTGTTATCATCTGCATAATTTAGGTTGTTGATGAGTTCCTCGTCAATCCTGATGCCATATTCTTGTTCATAGAGTCCAGTCTCTCAAATAATTTGCTCAGCATATGGATTAATTATGAATAGAGAGAAAATTCAACCCTGACACACTCCATTATCAATTTTAAACCATGAAGTATTCCCCTGCTCTGTTCACACAATAGCCTCCTGGTCCAGGTATAGTTCCACATGAACACAACTAAGTGTTCTGGGATTCCCATTCTTCTCAATGTCAGCATCAACTTGTTAGGCTCTACACAGTCAAATGCCTTTGCATAATCAATAAAGCACAAATAAACATTCTTCTGGTATTCTTTACTTTCAGCCAGGATTCATCTGACATCAGCAATGATATCCCTGTTGCCACAACCTCTTCTAAATCCTGCTTGAACTTCTGACAGAAGAGACTCTAAAATTTGTACTGGAGCATTAAGAACTCAAAACAAACGGGAAACATATCAAAGTGAAAAAGCTGAACAGAAGATTTCAAAGAGCAGCTCAGGAGGATAAAGCAAACTATTAATGGAATGTGTAGAGAGCTGGAATTAGAGAATAAAAAGGGAAGAATTCACTTTCCATTTCTCAAGCTGAAAGAACTGAAAAAACAGATTTAAGCGTTGTGTCTCAATATTAAGAGATACTATGCACAATATATTAAATGACTCAGAATACAGCAAAAGAAAATGGAGGGAACACACTTCAGTGTTCACTATACCAGAAAGAATTGATTGACACTGAAAAATTTCAGGAAGTACCATATGAATAGAAGCCAATGGTAATGAGAGTAAGTGGAAGCTCCATTGAAGGCACTAGCAAAAAATAAGGCCTCAGGAATCAATGGCACACAAAGGTGATCCAACTGAATGTGGAAACTATCAAACAATAGCATTAATATCACATGCAAGCAAAATACTGATGGTAGTCAAGACAGCATGGTACTGGTACAATGACAGACACATAGATCAATGGAATAGAATTGAGAACCCGGAAATCAGCCCATCTATTTATGGTCAACTGATTTTTGACAAGGAGAGAAAAACAGTTAGGTGGGGAAATGACAGCCTTTTTAACAAATGGTGTTGGCAAAATAGGAAAACTATCTGCAGAAGAATTAAACAAGATTCCCACCTCACTCCATATACAAAAACCAACTCAAGGTGGATCATGGACCTAGGACTAAAGCCAAGGACTATAATGTTCATTCAATAAAAGCTTGGAAGAACTTTACTAGTCCTAATCCACAACGTAAAGAGTCTTCCAAGTATTCAGAAAAATTTACAACCAGGAGAAGATAAAATAGATGAATGGGACCTTCTAAGAATCAAATCCCTATGCGCATCTGGAAACTTCTCTAACTGGGTAAAAAGGGAAGCCACAGACTGGGAAAAAGTGTTTGGTAATGACATGTCAGATAAGGGACTTATATCT
>NW_006399916.1:2716312-2722884 GCF_000299155.1 Elephantulus edwardii
TGGATTGATTCAGTGACTGGGGTAATCGGGATGGGTGCGTCAGTGGCAATAAGATTGGCACAGGTCAGGGTTTAGGGCTGTTGTACATAGGGTCGCTATGAGTCGCAAATGACTCGACGGCACATAACAACAACAACAACAACTTGATGTGATGTATATGTTACATGTAATTTAGTAGTAATTGAAAAGCTAAAAGAATGCTTACAAACATGTTTAGGAAAGGCTCCTTCTTGTCCTATATCCGAAATGTGATCAGAACTATGAAGACATGTTTTTTTTCACCTCATGAGGAAGAATTTCATCTACTTCCTGTTAGGGACAAGGAGCTGCTCTCTCTCCCTTTCCCAGAATAGCTACTGAAATGAACCTCAAGGAAGCAGACGTTGTAACTCTGTTTATCTTTGTTAAAGCTGTGAAACTGTTCTACTTCATTTCCCAGAAATACTATCTATGATCCTCCATCAGCTCTTATAAAAAACAACTGCAAACAACCCCTCATCCAATTTCCTTGTATAACAATATAAACCCCCACTCTAACTTTAAGTAGCTGCTGTTCTTTATTTTAGAGTCAGCTCGGCAGTTTTACTCAACAAACTGTCTTTCTTCCTCAGTTACCTTACAGTTCTGGTGCCAAAAACCAAGGAGGGACACTTGCAAGGAGGCAACAAACCCTGATTCCCAAGCTTTCCCAGTCTCATTTTCTCTACCTCCCTGCAAGCCTAACTCACAGAAACTATGATTTCCCCCAAGTTCACTAAGACACTCAGTGGAGGCCAGTGAGTGCTCTGTGTTGACTCCATATTGAGATTCTCTGGAAATTCCATTAAAATGGCTTCTGTCTCTCCTCTATGTAACTTGTGTCTCTCTCTTGGCCTAAAGACACTTGGGATGTACTATATTGTCCTAATTCTTTTCACTTCTCTACAAACTTGATCCGTCTCCTGACTGTCCCTCTTTAAACTGCGAAGAGATCTCTCTTCTCCTGGTCTTTCTGCCTCTTGTCATTGCTGATCTTCCAAACAGCATCAGGCCAATTTGGGCTAAGTGGCAGACCATTCTCAACTTTCAGGTCTCTTGCACTCTTCAGATTTTAAAAGTCTTAGGGCAAGGCCAGGTAGATGCCTTAGCTATCTTGGCTGCTCTCTCCCAATTCTGGTGATGCCCACATCATGAGCAGACCTTCTTTCTGGGATGCCCCACTACTTAACTCCCTCCCCAATCAAGGGAGCCAGCCAATCCTGCCCTTCTTAGTACACTCCACTGGGGTGTCTCCTCCACTGCCTTGATGCTCTCTTATTGCAAGAACAAGGCATGGCCACATTGTCCATTAAATAATAGGGCTCAGTAGCTCTAACATGTGGTACTTGAGTTCAACACTCTTAAAGACTTTGACAACCTTCACCAGTGCAATAGCAGATTGTCAGAAATCCCCTGTTTTGACCTTCTTTACTCACCACTCTTTGTCCTATTCTCTGTAAAAACTGCCATTCTCATAAAATTCTTTTAGATCTTTTTAAGCCCTCTCCCCTTCCAGATCAAAACTCCTTCATCTTTGATCCCGCTAATCACTCAGCACCCCCTATGGCTTCTGTTTTCCCCATCTCTGCTATAAGCAAATATCACCTCACCACAGGAGGCCCTCTCAATTTCCACCTAGGACTCAAAGCCCTTCCCTTTTTCATCTCCTCTCACCTTTCATACTCTCTTCTAGTAGGCCCCACCAAACCAGACTCAGCCAGGAACACAGCCCAACTTTTTCACTCCCCACCTCTCTCTCCCTTTATCTCTCTCTCTCTCCTCATCCTCCTTAGCCCTTTAGCTCCCCATAACTAACTCCTGGTTAAAGGGGAATCTTAAGAAAATTCTGCGAATAAAATATCACTCTTCCTTTCCCAACACTGATCTGCAAATAAAAAATCACCTCCCTCCTCGTCTGATCCCAAATCCAACATACCATCCACCCCCAGTACATTAAAACGCACAGGCAAGTCCTCAAATCTCCTCTACCCGTCCCCTCTCTCAAGTAATAGCTACTAGACCTACAGGGAGTTGCAGCAATAAAGAAACAAAAAGTTTATAAAAGATAAGCCTACAAATGTACTTTTTGCTTTTATTAAAATAAGTTTAACAAACTTATTTTTGTTTCTCTTTTCCTTATTTTCCACGCAACTTATTTTTTCAGCCAGAGTTAAAACAAATTTTTCCCAATTTTAAAAAACTCTGCAACTTTTAAAATCCACTAAATAAATTCTCATTCTACCAGTTTGCCCCTGATATTAGAAGAAAATCTAAAAAAAAAATCTTTAGGCCACCAAAGTAACTTAAACTCATTTTAAACTGCTTCTATTTCACTGTTAGATAATAAGAACTTGGAAAAGAAAAAGATTGTTGATTATTATCAAGTTGAGCACAACTCATAGTGACCCTAGGAACAAGAGGCCTGCAGCTTTTCTGTAACTGTAGTCACTTATCAAAGAGTTTCCAGAAAAATATTGTTTAGGAAGTGGATGCCACTCTTGTTAGCTAAAAACCAAATTTCTTAAAACTGTTATCACATCCCTTTTCATCTAGCAAAAGTGCTCCAAATCCCAAACCAAGGCTTTTGCTTCCAGTATAAAAAGCCTAGTCACAATCACATAAGCAATATCAAAAGATGTTGCATGAGAATAAAGGAGCAGAAGAAAAGCCTCAGACCACTTATTTCCAATGAAGTTCTCATAAACACCTATCCCCAAGTGTGTCTTGGTGGCAGAGAGGCAATTAGACTAATGAGGCCCTTGCTCCCTCAAGGCCACAATGAGTGATCAACACAGCATCACTATTTGCCTGGAGAAACTTTAAGTATGCATGAATATTACTGGTAAGATAATTCACTTTCTTATAAATATTAATTTTAGAGATTTACAATCTTTTAGTAACCTTTCCCCCTGCCATCTTAGTATTGTGAGCACTAAAAAAGAACCTTCAAATAAGTATCAAACTTTCCTGTATATAAAATAGAGTATTATTTTCCCAACAATGTCTAGTTATATCTAAAATGCCTGTACTTTTATTAAAGAGAGTCTTGTTATCAAAAGTAATTACTAAAGTTATTTTCACTCAAACATTTCAAATTGTACTAAAAGGTAGTAACTCAATGCCTATAATAATCAATATACCCCCTAAGTTAAAAAGTATATATCCAGCTGTTTAAATAACTAAAAGTACACAAAGCCTAGTATCCATCAATTTAAAAAAACAAACAAAACAAACACATACAGCCAATTGACTCAAAACCTTTTAAAAGACCGTCTTTTAAGCTCTAAATAATACCAGTCCAACCCTAGCTAAAACTTGTTAACTTTGTTTACCTCTACAATAGACTGTGGTTGTAGTCATAGTCACTCTCTTTCCATCTAATTATACTTCAAAAAATAACACATCAAACCCCAATAAACAACTCTCATAGGTCAATTAGCAAACAATATTTACTGCATAAAAGCAGTAAGCAATATTTCCTTCTCTGATTTTAATCACATCCTTTCCTTGTCAAATAATGACATTCAATGCTCTACTTCAGGGGTATTCTTCATCTGTGGCAACTCAGCTTACCAGCGCTTGCAGACCAACTGGACTAGAATCTGCACACATGCCTTCCTCAGCCCTTTTACAGTAATTTTCTTAATCTTAATATTTGTTCCTTGCCTTATGCGATTTCTCTCTAGTTTTCTACAGGAGCAGATGAGTGCTCTTACCAACCACACAGTCTGTGAACGCCTTGTTTCTGAGTACCATTAACCTCCATCATCACATCTGCCAACTCCACTACCTAAAACCAAGTCTTTCTTCCCCTCTTTTAGATCATTGCCCATCCTGCATGAGATAGTTACAGAAGAGAACCACAACACTCCCAATCATATAACAAAAGGCTGGAATGTTAGGGTTGCAGAGCTGCTCTCCTTCCCTTTCCCAGAATAGCCACTGACATGAACCACAGGAAGCAGTAGCTGTAAATCTGTTTATTTCTCTTAAAACTGTGAAACTTTTCTACCTGCAGTTCCCAGGAATAACTATCTGCAATCCTTGGTCAACTTCCTGATCTTATTAAAAAACCTCACAAAAAACAAACAAACAAAACAACTGTGACCATCCTTCTCTCAACTTCCTTGTAAAACAAGTGTAAAACACTCTAACTTTAAGTAGCTGCTGGTCTCTACTTTAGAATCTCTACTTTGGAATGTTTTTTCCTCAATAAACTTTTTTTGGCCTGAAGTAGGTTCTGTCTCTCCTCGGCAACCTTACATTTACAGTAAAGTAAATTAAACTGTTATCACTGTACTTGATATATATATGTTGTCATTATGCCATACATAAGTTCATATACATTTACTCCTCATGAGTTTATAACATTGATTAGTTATAAACATACTATACTGACTGGTAATTTTTGGAGTTTGTGTACATGAAAAATAATCAAATAGAGGTTACCAAACTTATCAAATTCCTAATATAACTACCCCAAAATAAAAAAAATGCCAACCAATAAAAGTTAAATTCATACATTCTCCACAAGAGTTAAACAGATTATAGTCATACCTTTGACATCTTTGACTTGGTATCAGTAATAAGGAAAGACATATTGTTGATTTCATTCTGCACCACGAAATTCTGCTCTTCTCTTTTGAAATTCTGAGAAGTTCCAAAGGAAATTTAAATTAAAATCACTGAGACAAGTCATCCACATATTAGTTATTGGAGAATGCAAATATCAGAGTCAAAGAATTTGTGGAATAGTTGGAACACTTCTGATGGAAAAAAAAATGATGTAGCAGCTGTAGAAATATGGAAGTTCTTTAAAAAGCCAAGCAGAATTACCACATGACCCAGCAGTTTCATAGTGACATACCTAAGAGACTGGAAAAGTACAAACTCAAACAGATACATATACACTATTGTTCATTTAAGCACTATTCACAATAGTCAAAAGGAAATAATCTGAGTTCATCAGGAGATGATATGCAAAATGTGGAATAACCATACAATGGAGTATTATTCAACCATTAGGAGAAAAGTAATCCTGTTACAAGAAGCAATAGGAATAGAAGTTGAAAACATCAAAGTTAGCGAAAGAAGTCAGAAACAAAGGACAAACAATCCCATTTCTATGAGGTATCTAGAAAAAGTAAACCCACTTAGACAAAAAACATTTAGTACATGTCAGGAGATGGGTAGATGGAAGAATCATATGTGAAAATACAATAACATGAAAAATACTATATTATAAAAAATTATTAAAGAAAATTAAAAAAGAAAACACCCCCTAAAAAGAGAAGTTCATCTAATTTGAGGTTGTCATGTTGTTGTTGCTGTGTACTGTCAGGTTGGAACCGATGCATAGGTGACCCTCAAACAGATTATCAGAGGCTATAAATCACATGGAAGCAATGTCCATCTTGCTTCTTTGGAGCACCTAGTGGATTCAAACCACATACCCATTGCTTCCACAAAGCAGAGCTCCATGGAAAATACAAACATTAGGTTCAAATATAAAGATAGCGTAATTTTTAATGAGGGTACTTAACTAGGTGCAACACTTCTAGGAACTAGATATGAACTTGTATTTTCAAGGACAGGAAAACTAGGGCTCATAAAACATACATCTACCAAAGGAGAATGAATACTTAAACCAAATTTTAGCTTTCAGAAAAGGATGCCTTTTCTCCTAGGATTTAACCCACACATCTATCCCAAGAATAGGATTACCACATGAATTCCTATTCAGTCAGTTAGTGTATATCCTTTTATAAAAAGCTTGGCATTATTTTATTAATTTTAAATTTAGGAACATAAAGATACTGGCAAAGCTACGTGAGTAATAGTAGTAGAGAACACCAAGATAAAATAGAGACAGTCAGAATGTCAAAAGGCAAGTCAAAAGTTGAATTGTATGCCTTATTTCGGTTGAGCAAAACCAAATAAAAGTGCTCTCTAGTAAGTACCCAAACCTTAGTTACTAACAAATAATAAAAGGTATTGTATTAAAGAAAATGGAAATATTTGTATCAATTACCAACTTTCCTTCTGTTGCTATTAACATGCTGATTTACTATTAATAGCCATTTACTATTAATAGCTCAGGGAATTTTCTCTTTAAAGATTTGGAGAAGCAGAGAACACATAGTAGCAGATGTGTGTTCAAGCAGGCCTATGGGATTTAAATACACTTAACTAATCCACATATTTTAATTTCAAAGAATCATTAGATATTCATCAAAACCCCAAGTGATTATTATAGTTGCAGTTTCAAAGTGTGTATTTAATACAAATTTAAGGAAGCTTCTTTGCTTTTTGAATGACCAATGGACTTGAACAAGAGTCTGAATTTTCTAAGGGAAAAAAATTTTTGTGCTCTTTTTATCTGCCTACTAGACATTCCAGAGAGTGAGACCCAAGAGAAAATAAAACATCAGAAAACTAAAATTCTTTTCTCTTCTTTGCTAGAGAAGCTGTGGTATATTCGCACAATGGAATACTATGCTGCATTAAAAAACAAGGAACTCATGCAATATTATTCAAAATGGTTGACTCTGGAG
>NW_006399916.1:2722984-2724751 GCF_000299155.1 Elephantulus edwardii
TATCTCAGTCACAAAGGGACAAATGCTATATGGTGCCACTGTTGTAGAATGAGGCTGACATCGGGATGGGGGGAGGCTAAGAAAAACTGGATGAAATATGTTTACGGCATTGAAGTCTTTGGGGGAGAGAATATTTTATGTTTTAGGGCATTATGTTTATCGTAAGAGTACGGAATGAAGGTTACAGAGTGGATTATATTTGGGGATTGGGGGATGTGTGTGGGGGATTACGTACCAATGAGGGAGTTTTTCTTTTGCGTTTGAAGGAGAGGAGCAAATGGGGGGTGGGGGGTGAGGGGACAGGGATAGGGGTGCAACAATGAATGAATGGAATTCCAAAATCTCTGTAGATGTTCACTGAAGTGAAAAATAAAGAAATTAAATAAAAAAATTTTAAAAAATGATGAGAACAGGAAAAGAATAGGCAGAGAAAACATCCACCCGGCTGACATGCTGAATCCAGACTATCAGCTTCCAGACTGGGAAGATAAATTTCTGTTCTTAAGAGTGTTTCAGTCTCTGCCCAAAGTTCTGCACACTACAGTCTCTTCTGTTTGAACCCTGGGTTGGGCCCACAGCTGCAGAGGCAAGGATCTCCAGATGAAGAGACCTACAACCCCTGGGACATCTCAGTCCCATCTCCCCACAAGCAATGGAGAGTGTTTGCTCTCAGCACAGAAATAAAACCTATCAAATGGGGAAATGATAACCTTTTCATTAAATGGTGCTAGAAGAACTGGACTGCTACCTGCAGAAAGCTGAAACAAATCCACATCTCACACTATAAACAAAAATCAATTAAAGGTGGATGAGAGACCTCAGAATAAAGCCCCAAACCATAAAGCTCATAAAGCCTAGTCTATGGTATAAAGAGGCTACCAAATACAGCCAGAAATACCCAGCCTGAAGAGGATAAAATTGATGAATGGAACCTTCTAAAGATTAAATCACTCTGCTCATCAAAACTTTTTCCAATAGGGTGAAAAGAAAACCTACTGACAGGGAACAAACGTTTGACAATATCATATCAGACAAGGGTCTTATAGTGAAACTTTACCGAATCCTACAAGGTCTCCAGAAGGAAAAGACAGATAACCCAATCACGAAAAGAGCAAAAGACATGCAAAGACTTCACAAAGGAAGATATTTATATGGTCAACAGACACAGGAAGAAATGCTCCAAATCAGTGACAATGAAATGCAAATTAAAAAAACCACAATGAAATACCATCTTATCCCAGTAGCAGTGGCAAAATTTAGAAGGGCATCAAGTAATAAATGTTGGAGAGGATGTGGTGAGATAGGAACTATTTCTTACATATTGTTGGTGGAATTATAAAATGGTACAACCACTTTAAAAGGCAGTTTGGCATTTCCTACAAAAAGCTGAAAATAGAAATTCTATATGACCCAGGTATTCCACTGCTTGGAATATACGCCGAGCAAATGAGAACTGAGGCACAGAGACTTGTACACCAATGTTCAAAGCACCGTTATTCACCATAGCATGGAAACAGCACAAATGCCCAACCACAATGGAATGGATTGAGAAATGGTACATTCATGCAATGAAATCCTATGCATCACTCAGGAGTAATGATTTGGTAGATAATTATATAACATTAGAGGGAGTGGAGAGCCTTATGTTAAGTGAACTAACTCAGTCTCATAAGGAAAAATACTAATACCATTATTTTAGAGTGAGTAAGAAGACCCAAGGAGGCGGCGTGGGCTTAATCAAATGGTCACACAATTTTATTGGGGGGG
>NW_006399916.1:2724851-2727309 GCF_000299155.1 Elephantulus edwardii
AAACTGGGAGGAGGGTAGAGAGAATAGTGCAACAATGAATGAATGGAAACCCAAAATCTCTAAATGTTTATGAAAATTAATAAAATATAGAAAAAAAAGATAGATTAATTTTCTCTGGATTTCAAATTTTCCATTAATAGTATCCTGAATTATCCAATATCCCACTAGATACTCATGTTTAACAGGGTAGGAAATCACATTCTTTATACAATTCAAGCTTTGACCTGAAACATGAGAAAACAAAAATAATTTCCATGATGTCACAGATAATGAATGTCAATGTGAAGATACAAAAACACATGTTAAAAAAAGTTATTATTGGTATAGAATGAACATTGCTACAATAATTAGAAGCTTTAGAAAGAGTTATTAGTAATTAAAAAGTTGATAGTTTTTATTCTAGTTAATGAAAATAAGTGAGAGAATACTACCAATTCTGTCTTATGCATTGCAACTTAGCTCAGATTTTAACACATGTAGTAGTTATATTTGCAACAATGTGGAGCTGAAGAAGAGTATTCAATATACCATGAACTGCTCAGAGAACAAACATATTTGTCCTACAGAGGGTGAGACCAGGCTGTCCCTTGGAGGCAAGGATTCCGAAGCTTCATTTGACATACTCTGGACATGTTGCAAGCTGGTACCAGTCATTGGAGAGGGACATCATGCTTGGGAGGGTAGAGGGACAGAGCAAGAGAGGAAGACCCTTGAAGAGATGGATTGATTGAGTGACTTGGATAATGGGGGTAGGTGTGTCAGAAACAATACGATTGGCACAGGATAGTGCAGGGTTTAGGGCCGTTGTACATAGGGTCACTATGAGTCTCAGGCAACTCAAATGCATATAGCAACAACAACAACAACAAACTAGTGAAAATCCACTAAAGTTTAAAAATCCTAAACTAAAATTAAAAATTTGAAACTAAAGTTAGAAATTCTAACTGAAAGTCCTTGAAAAAGGCATGCCATTGGGAAAGGAGGAGGATCAGAGAAAGGGAAAGACCCTCAACAAGATGGACTGACAGAGTGACTTTCACAATGGGCTAGCACATGCTGGAAATGGTGAGGATGGTACAGGATAGGTCAAGGTTTTGATTTGTTGTTCATAGGATCACTATGATTAGGGGTAAATTTTATGTCATATAACAACAATATAACAACAATCATGTAATTCTAAAATGTGGGCAAAGTAAAATTCCTATAGGAACCAAAGTGTATGTGCAAGTTTACGAAAGAAAGTAGTACCTCTTTGGATGAAATAAGAATGCTCTGTTATTAAAAACCAAAAGTCTAAGTCAGTATTCCTGAAATTGGGTCATGAGTTCTCTTGGGGCTATAGAGTACAGTGCTAAGATATATGATATATTATAAGATAAAAGTATAATATATCTATGTCAAGTCAATAATACTTTAACAGAGAAAAAGTTAAAAAATAAACACAAAGGCTGTTAAAACATCTTCATAATTTTTCAAAATAAATCTTAATCTGGAAAGAAACCACCCCAAATCCAACCTTTTTACAGTGGTACTAACCAAAACTCCCCAGACCTGAGAGCAATCAAGTTGCTTGTCTGATAGCACACAAGTTTGAATGGAAGTAGCACATCTACTTACAAATGAGATGAGAAAAATGGTTAAAATGCGAAAATTCCTTCTCAAATAGGACCCAAATGGCTAGTACTCACATGAGATTTTGACCAGTAGATAAACACTTCAGCCACCATGCGGAATAGTTCCTCTGCTTCTGGATTAGGCTCTTTCAGCCACTTTGCCCTGGACCATATAAGAAATGAAAGTTTCTTATTTACTCTTTCAAGGCAAATGCATTAAAAATTATGTCAATCTATCCCAAAGTTCTGAAAGCCAAGTAACTGGAAAAAACCCACAGAGCTCATTCAGTGAAAATTATTCAGTATGTCATTAAAAAAGATCCCAACATCCTAACTATCAAACTTTCAATATTCAGAGAAGAAAAGAAGATGGCTTCAGAACAAGATTTATAATTTTAATATTAAATGCCCGGTAAGAAATTATCTACAAACATTTAATTAAGTTTTCATTATGAGGGCATTGGTGGTTCAAGAAGGAATATCCTCACTTCCCAAGCAGGAGATTTGCTTGGTTCAACACCTAATTAATGAATGAACATATGCATGTCCACTGCTGATTTATCAGTGAACACCTGTATGATGTTGAGGAATTATTGTTCAAAATGGCTTCCCCAGACCTTGATTTTGATATGTGACAGGTGGAAATATATTAAGAGGGTCTGTATTATTGTTGCATAGTGGAATGTGCTCAGGGCGGTGGGGGGTGCAGGGGTATTGTATCCCAATGAAAGAATTTTTCTTTTGCTTTTCAAAAAGAGAAGTGAACTGGGGTGGGGGGGCGGAGGAGGGGGTCTGGGCAGGGAGAAAAGTGCAACAGTGAATGAATGGAAATCCAAAATCTCTGT